>NC_064844.1:48445714-48605916 GCF_024166365.1 Elephas maximus indicus
TCCCACTTTCCTCAGGATATCAGTAGGCAAGGCATCCCCACTCAGCATCTCTTGCCTCTCTCTGTCTCTCTCTGCTTGTGTTCCTTCTCTGAAATCTCTTCCTTCTCCCCCTTGTCACTTCACACCTTGGAGTGCCTGACAGAGGGCCTTCAGACGAAAGAACAAAGGGGGAAGGCCTCTGGCTCTACTGCTTGCCCATGGGGAGAGAAGTTCTGGTAGTCTATCTGGAAGGTCTAGAGAGCAGTGATTGATTGGGGAGCTACATCACGGGCGGACCTGGGCAGGTGAAGCTCGCTGACAAGTGGCAGCCTCTCCGGAGACTACTAATTCCGCTGATAACATTCTATGCAAATAACCGGCTGAGTGCCATGGGCAGAAAACATTGACACATACCTGCCAGAGGCCTATTCTGGGTCTGAAGAGTCCACCCTGGTCTCCAGCAACTCATCAGCTCAGCACACACTTTGCTTGCACGCGTGGAAACCGCCTCTCTCCACGAATGTCTTCACCTGGTAGGAAACACACGATGTCACTCAGCCAAAGGAGAGCACAGGCAAAGTCAACTGAAGCCCCCATTTTCAAGATTTTGCCCTCTGCTGCTCCACAGCCTCCGGTGGCACACTGCATGTGCGTCACTTCTCGGTAGATAAGGACGAAATCCGGGCATCCAGGGCCCAGCCGTCCACAGTCTACGGATGGCGGCATATGGATCACCTCTTTGCCTCGTACAGCAGGGAGGCCTGGGCCCTAGACTGGCTCCGCTAGAGCTCCACGACCTCAGCTATTTTCCCTGACCTTTGGCCCGTGCCCTCGTGAGTGTGTCATCTCTACTTCCACTTCTCTTCCCACCACACTGAATCCGCCACCTGCGGATACCTGAGCGTGGACATCAACATCTATCACTGGCTGCAGTGTCACAGCTCACTAGGTGTCTAGGCTCAGGCTGACCTTGGCTGTCTTCTGCCCAGGCAAGGAGCCTAATCCTTCCAAGGAAATGAGGACACGTGCTCAATGGCCGACATCCTTTCTTTCATCCACACAGCGGTCTAGATGAGGGTAAAGAGGCCAGGGAGGCCAGGTGAGGGCTGAGTGTGGGGCCTAAGGCTTCTTTCCCAATCACCATGGTGACAGCCACCGGAAGGCTGGGCGGAACTTCTGACTGGGACGAGTCACAAACACTGAGCCAATAGGAGAGCTCCAGCCTAACCGGCCAGTTCCGCAGAGCCCTCCATTTTACCCATGGACAGACAACGGCCCCTTGCGTCTTTGGCCACAAAATCGAGGGCACCCAGGGAATAACTTCACAGTAGGCAACCCCGGATGTGAACACGTTCGACACACTGGGACAGCAGGCAGGTGCCTCTTTTCCACTTATGCTGGGATATCACTAGGCAAGGCGCCCTTCCTCAGCATCTGTGGCCTCTCTGTATGTGTTCACTCAGAGGAAACTCTTCATTCTACCCCTGAGACACATCACAAGTATGAGGGGCCTGAGAGAGAGCCTAGAGATGGAACGGGGGAGGCTTCTGGCTGTACTGCTTCCCCGTGGGGACAGAATAGCAGGTAGTCTCTCTGGAAGGTCTTAGCTTCTGTTGACTGACACGCGCAATACAGTAGGGGCGGACCCTGGCCAGGTGGAGCTTGTGGGCAGATGCAACCTCTCCGGCGACGAATAATTGCGCTGCTGCTTTGTATGGTGAAAACCTCCCCCCGCCAAGGGGGATGGGTAGAGAACATTGACCCACACCCGCCAGGGGCCTTTCCTGGGACTAAAGATCCCAACGTGGTCTCAACGTCGTCACCCTCTCAACACACACCTTTCCTGCACACGTAATCCTGCCTTTCTCCGTCAGGGCCCTATCCTACCAGGAAAAAAAGCAAGCCGCTCAAAAAGGCCGATGCCAGGGAAATCGAGGAAACACTGCCAGTTTCCAAATTTTTGCTGTCTACACGTCCCCGCCTCCGGTGCAAGGCTGCCTATGTGGCCGGGCTCCGAAGGCAAGGCCGAAATCCTGGCAGCCTGGGCCCCAGCAGTGCAATGGTTGATGGACGTGGGGACACGGATGACCCGTTCGCCACATACACGAGGGATCCTTGGGCCCTTCACTGGCTCGCCATTCAGCTCCACGACGTCCACTACTGGCCCTGGCCTTTGCTTTGGCTGGTGCCCCATTAAACGTGTGCTCCGGAGCGATGTTTCTCCACCCATCACTAGCATTCTGCCACCAGGGGATATGTCAGTGTGGGAGTCACCATCTGTCACTGGCAGCAGTGTCACAAGTCACTAGACTTCCAGCTACCCGCTGACCTAGGCTGCCTTCTGCCCCAGGCAAGGTCCCGAATCCTTTATCCCAGATGCTGACACCTGGGCACTGGCGGACATTGATTTTTATCAACACAGAGGTCTGAGTGAGGGTCAGAGGGCCAGGTAGGTGAAGTGAAGGCCAGGTGGGCGGGGCTAAGGCTTCTTTGCCATCACCATAGAGACAGTCCCCCCACCGCAAGAGTGGGCGGAGCTTGGGATGGGCCTGGTGACAAGACTGAGCCAATGGCAGAGATCCGGCCCGCCAGGCAGATGACACAGGGCCCTCCATTGTGACCTATGACCCCTAGTGGCCACAGGATCTGAGCACACCCCGGGAAAGGCTACGCAGGCACAAGGGAGCCCCTGGTGCGGACTGCTTCAGGGCATTGGCAGAGCACGCCAGGTACCTCTTTCCCACTTTCCTCAGGATATCAGTAGGCAAGGCATCCCCACTCAGCATCTCTTGCCTCTCTCTGTCTCTCTCTGCTTGTGTTCCTTCTCTGAAATCTCTTCCTTCTCCCCCTTGTCACTTCACACCTTGGAGTGCCTGACAGAGGGCCTTCAGACGAAAGAACAAAGGGGGAAGGCCTCTGGCTCTACTGCTTGCCCATGGGGAGAGAAGTTCTGGTAGTCTATCTGGAAGGTCTAGAGAGCAGTGATTGATTGGGGAGCTACATCACGGGCGGACCTGGCCAGGTGAAGCTCGCTGACAAGTGGCAGCCTCTCCGGAGACTACTAATTCCGCTGATAACATTCTATGCAAATAACCGGCTGAGTGCCATGGGCAGAAAACATTGACACATACCTGCCAGAGGCCTATTCTGGGTCTGAAGAGTCCACCCTGGTCTCCAGCAACTCATCAGCTCAGCACACACTTTGCTTGCACGCGTGGAAACCGCCTCTCTCCACGAATGTCTTCACCTGGTAGGAAACACACGATGTCACTCAGCCAAAGGAGAGCACAGGCAAAGTCAACTGAAGCCCCCATTTTCAAGATTTTGCCCTCTGCTGCTCCACAGCCTCCGGTGGCACACTGCATGTGCGTCACTTCTCGGTAGATAAGGACGAAATCCGGGCATCCAGGGCCCAGCCGTCCACAGTCTACGGATGGCGGCATATGGATCACCTCTTTGCCTCGTACAGCAGGGAGGCCTGGGCCCTAGACTGGCTCCGCTAGAGCTCCACGACCTCAGCTATTTTCCCTGACCTTTGGCCCGTGCCCTCGTGAGTGTGTCATCTCTACTTCCACTTCTCTTCCCACCACACTGAATCCGCCACCTGCGGATACCTGAGCGTGGACATCAACATCTATCACTGGCTGCAGTGTCACAGCTCACTAGGTGTCTAGGCTCAGGCTGACCTTGGCTGTCTTCTGCCCAGGCAAGGAGCCTAATCCTTCCAAGGAAATGAGGACACGTGCTCAATGGCCGACATCCTTTCTTTCATCCACACAGCGGTCTAGATGAGGGTAAAGAGGCCAGGGAGGCCAGGTGAGGGCTGAGTGTGGGGCCTAAGGCTTCTTTCCCAATCACCATGGTGACAGCCACCGGAAGGCTGGGCGGAACTTCTGACTGGGACGAGTCACAAACACTGAGCCAATAGGAGAGCTCCAGCCTAACCGGCCAGTTCCGCAGAGCCCTCCATTTTACCCATGGACAGACAACGGCCCCTTGCGTCTTTGGCCACAAAATCGAGGGCACCCAGGGAATAACTTCACAGTAGGCAACCCCGGATGTGAACACGTTCGACACACTGGGACAGCAGGCAGGTGCCTCTTTTCCACTTATGCTGGGATATCACTAGGCAAGGCGCCCTTCCTCAGCATCTGTGGCCTCTCTGTATGTGTTCACTCAGAGGAAACTCTTCATTCTACCCCTGAGACACATCACAAGTATGAGGGGCCTGAGAGAGAGCCTAGAGATGGAACGGGGGAGGCTTCTGGCTGTACTGCTTCCCCGTGGGGACAGAATAGCAGGTAGTCTCTCTGGAAGGTCTTAGCTTCTGTTGACTGACACGCGCAATACAGTAGGGGCGGACCCTGGCCAGGTGGAGCTTGTGGGCAGATGCAACCTCTCCGGCGACGAATAATTGCGCTGCTGCTTTGTATGGTGAAAACCTCCCCCCGCCAAGGGGGATGGGTAGAGAACATTGACCCACACCCGCCAGGGGCCTTTCCTGGGACTAAAGATCCCAACGTGGTCTCAACGTCGTCACCCTCTCAACACACACCTTTCCTGCACACGTAATCCTGCCTTTCTCCGTCAGGGCCCTATCCTACCAGGAAAAAAAGCAAGCCGCTCAAAAAGGCCGATGCCAGGGAAATCGAGGAAACACTGCCAGTTTCCAAATTTTTGCTGTCTACACGTCCCCGCCTCCGGTGCAAGGCTGCCTATGTGGCCGGGCTCCGAAGGCAAGGCCGAAATCCTGGCAGCCTGGGCCCCAGCAGTGCAATGGTTGATGGACGTGGGGACACGGATGACCCGTTCGCCACATACACGAGGGATCCTTGGGCCCTTCACTGGCTCGCCATTCAGCTCCACGACGTCCACTACTGGCCCTGGCCTTTGCTTTGGCTGGTGCCCCATTAAACGTGTGCTCCGGAGCGATGTTTCTCCACCCATCACTAGCATTCTGCCACCAGGGGATATGTCAGTGTGGGAGTCACCATCTGTCACTGGCAGCAGTGTCACAAGTCACTAGACTTCCAGCTACCCGCTGACCTAGGCTGCCTTCTGCCCCAGGCAAGGTCCCGAATCCTTTATCCCAGATGCTGACACCTGGGCACTGGCGGACATTGATTTTTATCAACACAGAGGTCTGAGTGAGGGTCAGAGGGCCAGGTAGGTGAAGTGAAGGCCAGGTGGGCGGGGCTAAGGCTTCTTTGCCATCACCATAGAGACAGTCCCCCCACCGCAAGAGTGGGCGGAGCTTGGGATGGGCCTGGTGACAAGACTGAGCCAATGGCAGAGATCCGGCCCGCCAGGCAGATGACACAGGGCCCTCCATTGTGACCTATGACCCCTAGTGGCCACAGGATCTGAGCACACCCCGGGAAAGGCTACGCAGGCACAAGGGAGCCCCTGGTGCGGACTGCTTCAGGGCATTGGCAGAGCACGCCAGGTACCTCTTTCCCACTTTCCTCAGGATATCAGTAGGCAAGGCATCCCCACTCAGCATCTCTTGCCTCTCTCTGTCTCTCTCTGCTTGTGTTCCTTCTCTGAAATCTCTTCCTTCTCCCCCTTGTCACTTCACACCTTGGAGTGCCTGACAGAGGGCCTTCAGACGAAAGAACAAAGGGGGAAGGCCTCTGGCTCTACTGCTTGCCCATGGGGAGAGAAGTTCTGGTAGTCTATCTGGAAGGTCTAGAGAGCAGTGATTGATTGGGGAGCTACATCACGGGCGGACCTGGCCAGGTGAAGCTCGCTGACAAGTGGCAGCCTCTCCGGAGACTACTAATTCCGCTGATAACATTCTATGCAAATAACCGGCTGAGTGCCATGGGCAGAAAACATTGACACATACCTGCCAGAGGCCTATTCTGGGTCTGAAGAGTCCACCCTGGTCTCCAGCAACTCATCAGCTCAGCACACACTTTGCTTGCACGCGTGGAAACCGCCTCTCTCCACGAATGTCTTCACCTGGTAGGAAACACACGATGTCACTCAGCCAAAGGAGAGCACAGGCAAAGTCAACTGAAGCCCCCATTTTCAAGATTTTGCCCTCTGCTGCTCCACAGCCTCCGGTGGCACACTGCATGTGCGTCACTTCTCGGTAGATAAGGACGAAATCCGGGCATCCAGGGCCCAGCCGTCCACAGTCTACGGATGGCGGCATATGGATCACCTCTTTGCCTCGTACAGCAGGGAGGCCTGGGCCCTAGACTGGCTCCGCTAGAGCTCCACGACCTCAGCTATTTTCCCTGACCTTTGGCCCGTGCCCTCGTGAGTGTGTCATCTCTACTTCCACTTCTCTTCCCACCACACTGAATCCGCCACCTGCGGATACCTGAGCGTGGACATCAACATCTATCACTGGCTGCAGTGTCACAGCTCACTAGGTGTCTAGGCTCAGGCTGACCTTGGCTGTCTTCTGCCCAGGCAAGGAGCCTAATCCTTCCAAGGAAATGAGGACACGTGCTCAATGGCCGACATCCTTTCTTTCATCCACACAGCGGTCTAGATGAGGGTAAAGAGGCCAGGGAGGCCAGGTGAGGGCTGAGTGTGGGGCCTAAGGCTTCTTTCCCAATCACCATGGTGACAGCCACCGGAAGGCTGGGCGGAACTTCTGACTGGGACGAGTCACAAACACTGAGCCAATAGGAGAGCTCCAGCCTAACCGGCCAGTTCCGCAGAGCCCTCCATTTTACCCATGGACAGACAACGGCCCCTTGCGTCTTTGGCCACAAAATCGAGGGCACCCAGGGAATAACTTCACAGTAGGCAACCCCGGATGTGAACACGTTCGACACACTGGGACAGCAGGCAGGTGCCTCTTTTCCACTTATGCTGGGATATCACTAGGCAAGGCGCCCTTCCTCAGCATCTGTGGCCTCTCTGTATGTGTTCACTCAGAGGAAACTCTTCATTCTACCCCTGAGACACATCACAAGTATGAGGGGCCTGAGAGAGAGCCTAGAGATGGAACGGGGGAGGCTTCTGGCTGTACTGCTTCCCCGTGGGGACAGAATAGCAGGTAGTCTCTCTGGAAGGTCTTAGCTTCTGTTGACTGACACGCGCAATACAGTAGGGGCGGACCCTGGCCAGGTGGAGCTTGTGGGCAGATGCAACCTCTCCGGCGACGAATAATTGCGCTGCTGCTTTGTATGGTGAAAACCTCCCCCCGCCAAGGGGGATGGGTAGAGAACATTGACCCACACCCGCCAGGGGCCTTTCCTGGGACTAAAGATCCCAACGTGGTCTCAACGTCGTCACCCTCTCAACACACACCTTTCCTGCACACGTAATCCTGCCTTTCTCCGTCAGGGCCCTATCCTACCAGGAAAAAAAGCAAGCCGCTCAAAAAGGCCGATGCCAGGGAAATCGAGGAAACACTGCCAGTTTCCAAATTTTTGCTGTCTACACGTCCCCGCCTCCGGTGCAAGGCTGCCTATGTGGCCGGGCTCCGAAGGCAAGGCCGAAATCCTGGCAGCCTGGGCCCCAGCAGTGCAATGGTTGATGGACGTGGGGACACGGATGACCCGTTCGCCACATACAGGAGGGATCCTTGGGCCCTTCACTGGCTCGCCATTCAGCTCCACGACGTCCACTACTGGCCCTGGCCTTTGCTTTGGCTGGTGCCCCATTAAACGTGTGCTCCGGAGCGATGTTTCTCCACCCATCACTAGCATTCTGCCACCAGGGGATATGTCAGTGTGGGAGTCACCATCTGTCACTGGCAGCAGTGTCACAAGTCACTAGACTTCCAGCTACCCGCTGACCTAGGCTGCCTTCTGCCCCAGGCAAGGTCCCGAATCCTTTATCCCAGATGCTGACACCTGGGCACTGGCGGACATTGATTTTTATCAACACAGAGGTCTGAGTGAGGGTCAGAGGGCCAGGTAGGTGAAGTGAAGGCCAGGTGGGCGGGGCTAAGGCTTCTTTGCCATCACCATAGAGACAGTCCCCCCACCGCAAGAGTGGGCGGAGCTTGGGATGGGCCTGGTGACAAGACTGAGCCAATGGCAGAGATCCGGCCCGCCAGGCAGATGACACAGGGCCCTCCATTGTGACCTATGACCCCTAGTGGCCACAGGATCTGAGCACACCCCGGGAAAGGCTACGCAGGCACAAGGGAGCCCCTGGTGCGGACTGCTTCAGGGCATTGGCAGAGCACGCCAGGTACCTCTTTCCCACTTTCCTCAGGATATCAGTAGGCAAGGCATCCCCACTCAGCATCTCTTGCCTCTCTCTGTCTCTCTCTGCTTGTGTTCCTTCTCTGAAATCTCTTCCTTCTCCCCCTTGTCACTTCACACCTTGGAGTGCCTGACAGAGGGCCTTCAGACGAAAGAACAAAGGGGGAAGGCCTCTGGCTCTACTGCTTGCCCATGGGGAGAGAAGTTCTGGTAGTCTATCTGGAAGGTCTAGAGAGCAGTGATTGATTGGGGAGCTACATCACGGGCGGACCTGGGCAGGTGAAGCTCGCTGACAAGTGGCAGCCTCTCCGGAGACTACTAATTCCGCTGATAACATTCTATGCAAATAACCGGCTGAGTGCCATGGGCAGAAAACATTGACACATACCTGCCAGAGGCCTATTCTGGGTCTGAAGAGTCCACCCTGGTCTCCAGCAACTCATCAGCTCAGCACACACTTTGCCTGCACGCGTGGAAACCGCCTCTCTCCACGAATGTCTTCACCTGGTAGGAAACACACGATGTCACTCAGCCAAAGGAGAGCACAGGCAAAGTCAACTGAAGCCCCCATTTTCAAGATTTTGCCCTCTGCTGCTCCACAGCCTCCGGTGGCACACTGCATGTGCGTCACTTCTCGGTAGATAAGGACGAAATCCGGGCATCCAGGGCCCAGCCGTCCACAGTCTACGGATGGCGGCATATGGATCACCTCTTTGCCTCGTACAGCAGGGAGGCCTGGGCCCTAGACTGGCTCCGCTAGAGCTCCACGACCTCAGCTATTTTCCCTGACCTTTGGCCCGTGCCCTCGTGAGTGTGTCATCTCTACTTCCACTTCTCTTCCCACCACACTGAATCCGCCACCTGCGGATACCTGAGCGTGGACATCAACATCTATCACTGGCTGCAGTGTCACAGCTCACTAGGTGTCTAGGCTCAGGCTGACCTTGGCTGTCTTCTGCCCAGGCAAGGAGCCTAATCCTTCCAAGGAAATGAGGACACGTGCTCACTGGCCGACATCCTTTCTTTCATCCACACAGCGGTCTAGATGAGGGTAAAGAGGCCAGGGAGGCCAGGTGAGGGCTGAGTGTGGGGCCTAAGGCTTCTTTCCCAATCACCATGGTGACAGCCACCGGAAGGCTGGGCGGAACTTCTGACTGGGACGAGTCACAAACACTGAGCCAATAGGAGAGCTCCAGCCTAACCGGCCAGTTCCGCAGAGCCCTCCATTTTACCCATGGACAGACAACGGCCCCTTGCGTCTTTGGCCACAAAATCGAGGGCACCCAGGGAATAACTTCACAGTAGGCAACCCCGGATGTGAACACGTTCGACACACTGGGACAGCAGGCAGGTGCCTCTTTTCCACTTATGCTGGGATATCACTAGGCAAGGCGCCCTTCCTCAGCATCTGTGGCCTCTCTGTATGTGTTCACTCAGAGGAAACTCTTCATTCTACCCCTGAGACACATCACAAGTATGAGGGGCCTGAGAGAGAGCCTAGAGATGGAACGGGGGAGGCTTCTGGCTGTACTGCTTCCCCGTGGGGACAGAATAGCAGGTAGTCTCTCTGGAAGGTCTTAGCTTCTGTTGACTGACACGCGCAATACAGTAGGGGCGGACCCTGGCCAGGTGGAGCTTGTGGGCAGATGCAACCTCTCCGGCGACGAATAATTGCGCTGCTGCTTTGTATGGTGAAAACCTCCCCCCGCCAAGGGGGATGGGTAGAGAACATTGACCCACACCCGCCAGGGGCCTTTCCTGGGACTAAAGATCCCAACGTGGTCTCAACGTCGTCACCCTCTCAACACACACCTTTCCTGCACACGTAATCCTGCCTTTCTCCGTCAGGGCCCTATCCTACCAGGAAAAAAAGCAAGCCGCTCAAAAAGGCCGATGCCAGGGAAATCGAGGAAACACTGCCAGTTTCCAAATTTTTGCTGTCTACACGTCCCCGCCTCCGGTGCAAGGCTGCCTATGTGGCCGGGCTCCGAAGGCAAGGCCGAAATCCTGGCAGCCTGGGCCCCAGCAGTGCAATGGTTGATGGACGTGGGGACACGGATGACCCGTTCGCCACATACAGGAGGGATCCTTGGGCCCTTCACTGGCTCGCCATTCAGCTCCACGACGTCCACTACTGGCCCTGGCCTTTGCTTTGGCTGGTGCCCCATTAAACGTGTGCTCCGGAGCGATGTTTCTCCACCCATCACTAGCATTCTGCCACCAGGGGATATGTCAGTGTGGGAGTCACCATCTGTCACTGGCAGCAGTGTCACAAGTCACTAGACTTCCAGCTACCCGCTGACCTAGGCTGCCTTCTGCCCCAGGCAAGGTCCCGAATCCTTTATCCCAGATGCTGACACCTGGGCACTGGCGGACATTGATTTTTATCAACACAGAGGTCTGAGTGAGGGTCAGAGGGCCAGGTAGGTGAAGTGAAGGCCAGGTGGGCGGGGCTAAGGCTTCTTTGCCATCACCATAGAGACAGTCCCCCCACCGCAAGAGTGGGCGGAGCTTGGGATGGGCCTGGTGACAAGACTGAGCCAATGGCAGAGATCCGGCCCGCCAGGCAGATGACACAGGGCCCTCCATTGTGACCTATGACCCCTAGTGGCCACAGGATCTGAGCACACCCCGGGAAAGGCTACGCAGGCACAAGGGAGCCCCTGGTGCGGACTGCTTCAGGGCATTGGCAGAGCACGCCAGGTACCTCTTTCCCACTTTCCTCAGGATATCAGTAGGCAAGGCATCCCCACTCAGCATCTCTTGCCTCTCTCTGTCTCTCTCTGCTTGTGTTCCTTCTCTGAAATCTCTTCCTTCTCCCCCTTGTCACTTCACACCTTGGAGTGCCTGACAGAGGGCCTTCAGACGAAAGAACAAAGGGGGAAGGCCTCTGGCTCTACTGCTTGCCCATGGGGAGAGAAGTTCTGGTAGTCTATCTGGAAGGTCTAGAGAGCAGTGATTGATTGGGGAGCTACATCACGGGCGGACCTGGGCAGGTGAAGCTCGCTGACAAGTGGCAGCCTCTCCGGAGACTACTAATTCCGCTGATAACATTCTATGCAAATAACCGGCTGAGTGCCATGGGCAGAAAACATTGACACATACCTGCCAGAGGCCTATTCTGGGTCTGAAGAGTCCACCCTGGTCTCCAGCAACTCATCAGCTCAGCACACACTTTGCCTGCACGCGTGGAAACCGCCTCTCTCCACGAATGTCTTCACCTGGTAGGAAACACACGATGTCACTCAGCCAAAGGAGAGCACAGGCAAAGTCAACTGAAGCCCCCATTTTCAAGATTTTGCCCTCTGCTGCTCCACAGCCTCCGGTGGCACACTGCATGTGCGTCACTTCTCGGTAGATAAGGACGAAATCCGGGCATCCAGGGCCCAGCCGTCCACAGTCTACGGATGGCGGCATATGGATCACCTCTTTGCCTCGTACAGCAGGGAGGCCTGGGCCCTAGACTGGCTCCGCTAGAGCTCCACGACCTCAGCTATTTTCCCTGACCTTTGGCCCGTGCCCTCGTGAGTGTGTCATCTCTACTTCCACTTCTCTTCCCACCACACTGAATCCGCCACCTGCGGATACCTGAGCGTGGACATCAACATCTATCACTGGCTGCAGTGTCACAGCTCACTAGGTGTCTAGGCTCAGGCTGACCTTGGCTGTCTTCTGCCCAGGCAAGGAGCCTAATCCTTCCAAGGAAATGAGGACACGTGCTCAATGGCCGACATCCTTTCTTTCATCCACACAGCGGTCTAGATGAGGGTAAAGAGGCCAGGGAGGCCAGGTGAGGGCTGAGTGTGGGGCCTAAGGCTTCTTTCCCAATCACCATGGTGACAGCCACCGGAAGGCTGGGCGGAACTTCTGACTGGGACGAGTCACAAACACTGAGCCAATAGGAGAGCTCCAGCCTAACCGGCCAGTTCCGCAGAGCCCTCCATTTTACCCATGGACAGACAACGGCCCCTTGCGTCTTTGGCCACAAAATCGAGGGCACCCAGGGAATAACTTCACAGTAGGCAACCCCGGATGTGAACACGTTCGACACACTGGGACAGCAGGCAGGTGCCTCTTTTCCACTTATGCTGGGATATCACTAGGCAAGGCGCCCTTCCTCAGCATCTGTGGCCTCTCTGTATGTGTTCACTCAGAGGAAACTCTTCATTCTACCCCTGAGACACATCACAAGTATGAGGGGCCTGAGAGAGAGCCTAGAGATGGAACGGGGGAGGCTTCTGGCTGTACTGCTTCCCCGTGGGGACAGAATAGCAGGTAGTCTCTCTGGAAGGTCTTAGCTTCTGTTGACTGACACGCGCAATACAGTAGGGGCGGACCCTGGCCAGGTGGAGCTTGTGGGCAGATGCAACCTCTCCGGCGACGAATAATTGCGCTGCTGCTTTGTATGGTGAAAACCTCCCCCCGCCAAGGGGGATGGGTAGAGAACATTGACCCACACCCGCCAGGGGCCTTTCCTGGGACTAAAGATCCCAACGTGGTCTCAACGTCGTCACCCTCTCAACACACACCTTTCCTGCACACGTAATCCTGCCTTTCTCCGTCAGGGCCCTATCCTACCAGGAAAAAAAGCAAGCCGCTCAAAAAGGCCGATGCCAGGGAAATCGAGGAAACACTGCCAGTTTCCAAATTTTTGCTGTCTACACGTCCCCGCCTCCGGTGCAAGGCTGCCTATGTGGCCGGGCTCCGAAGGCAAGGCCGAAATCCTGGCAGCCTGGGCCCCAGCAGTGCAATGGTTGATGGACGTGGGGACACGGATGACCCGTTCGCCACATACAGGAGGGATCCTTGGGCCCTTCACTGGCTCGCCATTCAGCTCCACGACGTCCACTACTGGCCCTGGCCTTTGCTTTGGCTGGTGCCCCATTAAACGTGTGCTCCGGAGCGATGTTTCTCCACCCATCACTAGCATTCTGCCACCAGGGGATATGTCAGTGTGGGAGTCACCATCTGTCACTGGCAGCAGTGTCACAAGTCACTAGACTTCCAGCTACCCGCTGACCTAGGCTGCCTTCTGCCCCAGGCAAGGTCCCGAATCCTTTATCCCAGATGCTGACACCTGGGCACTGGCGGACATTGATTTTTATCAACACAGAGGTCTGAGTGAGGGTCAGAGGGCCAGGTAGGTGAAGTGAAGGCCAGGTGGGCGGGGCTAAGGCTTCTTTGCCATCACCATAGAGACAGTCCCCCCACCGCAAGAGTGGGCGGAGCTTGGGATGGGCCTGGTGACAAGACTGAGCCAATGGCAGAGATCCGGCCCGCCAGGCAGATGACACAGGGCCCTCCATTGTGACCTATGACCCCTAGTGGCCACAGGATTTGAGCACACCCCGGGAAAGGCTACGCAGGCACAAGGGAGCCCCTGGTGCGGACTGCTTCAGGGCATTGGCAGAGCACGCCAGGTACCTCTTTCCCACTTTCCTCAGGATATCAGTAGGCAAGGCATCCCCACTCAGCATCTCTTGCCTCTCTCTGTCTCTCTCTGCTTGTGTTCCTTCTCTGAAATCTCTTCCTTCTCCCCCTTGTCACTTCACACCTTGGAGTGCCTGACAGAGGGCCTTGAGACGAAAGAACAAAGGGGGAAGGCCTCTGGCTCTACTGCTTGCCCATGGGGAGAGAAGTTCTGGTAGTCTATCTGGAAGGTCTAGAGAGCAGTGATTGATTGGGGAGCTACATCACGGGCGGACCTGGGCAGGTGAAGCTCGCTGACAAGTGGCAGCCTCTCCGGAGACTACTAATTCCGCTGATAACATTCTATGCAAATAACCGGCTGAGTGCCATGGGCAGAAAACATTGACACATACCTGCCAGAGGCCTATTCTGGGTCTGAAGAGTCCACCCTGGTCTCCAGCAACTCATCAGCTCAGCACACACTTTGCCTGCACGCGTGGAAACCGCCTCTCTCCACGAATGTCTTCACCTGCTAGGAAACACACGATGTCACTCAGCCAAAGGAGAGCACAGGCAAAGTCAACTGAAGCCCCCATTTTCAAGATTTTGCCCTCTGCTGCTCCACAGCCTCCGGTGGCACACTGCATGTGCGTCACTTCTCGGTAGACAAGGACGAAATCCGGGCATCCAGGGCCCCAGCCGTCCACAGTCTACGGATGGCGGCATATGGATCACCTCTTTGCCTCGTACAGCAGGGAGGCCTGGGCCCTAGACTGGCTCCGCTAGAGCTCCACGACCTCAGCTATTTTCCCTGACCTTTGGCCCGTGCCCTCGTGAGTGTGTCATCTCTACTTCCACTTCTCTTCCCACCACACTGAATCCGCCACCTGCGGATACCTCAGCGTGGACATCAACATCTATCACTGGCTGCAGTGTCACAGGTCACTAGGTGTCTAGGCTCAGGCTGACCTTGGCTGTCTTCTGCCCAGGCAAGGAGCCTAATCCTTCCAAGGAAATGAGGACACGTGCTCACTGGCCGACATCCTTTCTTTCATCCACACAGCGGTCTAGATGAGGGTAAAGAGGCCAGGGAGGCCAGGTGAGGGCTGAGTGTGGGGCCTAAGGCTTCTTTCCCAATCACCATGGTGAGAGCCACCGGAAGGCTGGGCGGAACTTCTGACGGGGACGAGTCACAAACACTCAGCCAATAGGAGAGGTCCAGCCTAACCGGCCAGTTCCGCAGAGCCCTCCATTTTACCCATGGACAGACAACGGCCCCTTGCGTCTTTGGCCACAAAATCGAGGGCACCCAGGGAATAACTTCACAGTAGGCAACCCCGGATGTGAACACGTTCGACACACTGGGACAGCAGGCAGGTACCTCTTTTCCACTTATGCTGGGATATCACTAGGCAAGGCGCCCTTCCTCAGCATCTGTGGCCTCTCTGTATGTGTTCACTCAGAGGAAACTCTTCATTCTACCCCTGAGACACATCACAAGTATGAGGGGCCTGAGAGAGAGCCTAGAGATGGAACGGGGGAAGCTTCTGGCTGTACTGCTTCCCCGTGGGGACAGAATAGCAGGTAGTCTCTCTGGAAGGTCTTAGCTTCTGTTGACTGACACGCGCAATACAGTAGGGGCGGACCCTGGCCAGGTGGAGCTTGTGGGCAGATGCAACCTCTCCGGCGACGAATAATTGCGCTGCTGCTTTGTATGGTGAAAACCTCCCCCCGCCAAGGGGGATGGGTAGAGAACATTGACCCACACCCGCCAGGGGCCTTTCCTGGGACTAAAGATCCCAACGTGGTCTCAACGTCGTCACGCTCTCAACACACACCGTTCCTGCACACGTAATCCTGCCTTTCTCCGTCAGGGCCCTATCCTACCAGGAAAAAAAGCAAGCCGCTCAAAAAGGCCGATGCCAGGGAAATCGAGGAAACACTGCCAGTTTCCAAATTTTTGCTGTCTACACGTCCCCGCCTCCGGTGCAAGGCTGCCTGTGGCCGGGCTCCGAAGGCAAGGCCGAAATCCTGGCAGCCTGGGCCCCAGCAGTGCAATGGTTGATGGACGTGGGGACACGGATGACCCGTTCGCCACATACAGGAGGGATCCTTGGGCCCTTCACTGGCTCGCCATTCAGCTCCACGACGTCCACTACTGGCCCTGGCCTTTGCTTTGGCTGGTGCCCCATTAAACGTGTGCTCCGGAGCGATGTTTCTCCACCCATCACTAGCATTCTGCCACCAGGGGATATGTCAGTGTGGGAGTCACCATCTGTCACTGGCAGCAGTGTCACAAGTCACTAGACTTCCAGCTACCCGCTGACCTAGGCTGCCTTCTGCCCCAGGCAAGGTCCCGAATCCTTTATCCCAGATGCTGACACCTGGGCACTGGCGGACATTGATTTTTATCAACACAGAGGTCTGAGTGAGGGTCAGAGGGCCAGGTAGGTGAAGTGAAGGCCAGGTGGGCGGGGCTAAGGCTTCTTTGCCATCACCATAGAGACAGTCCCCCCACTGCAAGAGTGGGCGGAGCTTGGGATGGGCCTGGTGACAAGACTGAGCCAATGGCAGAGATCCGGCCCGCCAGGCAGATGACACAGGGCCCTCCATTGTGACCTATGACCCCTAGTGGCCACAGGATTTGAGCACACCCCGGGAAAGGCTACGCAGGCACAAGGGAGCCCCTGGTGCGGACTGCTTCAGGGCATTGGCAGAGCACGCCAGGTACCTCTTTCCCACTTTCCTCAGGATATCAGTAGGCAAGGCATCCCCACTCAGCATCTCTTGCCTCTCTCTGTCTCGCTCTGCTTGTGTTCCTTCTCTGAAATCTCTTCCTTCTCCCCCTTGTCACTTCACACCTTGGAGTGCCTGACAGAGGGCCTTCAGACGAAAGAACAAAGGGGGAAGGCCTCTGGCTCTACTGTTTGCCCATGGGGAGAGAAGTTCTGGTAGTCTATCTGGAAGGTCTAGAGAGCAGTGATTGATTGGGGAGCTACATCACGGGCGGACCTGGCCAGGTGAAGCTCGCTGACAAGTGGCAGCCTCTCCGGAGACTACTAATTCCGCTGATAACATTCTATGCAAATAACCGGCTGAGTGCCATGGGCAGAAAACATTGACACATACCGGCCAGAGGCCTATTCTGGGTCTGAAGAGTCCACCCTGGTCTCCAGCAACTCATCATCTCAGCACACACTTTGCCTGCACGCGTGGAAACCGCCTCTCTCCACGAATGTCTTCACCTGCTAGGAAACACACGATGTCACTCAGCCAAAGGAGAGCACAGGCAAAGTCAACTGAAGCCCCCATTTTCAAGATTTTGCCCTCTGCTGCTCCACAGCCTCCGGTGGCACACTGCATGTGCGTCACTTCTCGGTAGACAAGGACGAAATCCGGGCATCCAGGGCCCCAGCCGTCCACAGTCTACGGATGGCGGCATATGGATCACCTCTTTGCCTCGTACAGCAGGGAGGCCTGGGCCCTAGACTGGCTCCGCTAGAGCTCCACGACCTCAGCTATTTTCCCTGACCTTTGGCCCGTGCCCTCGTGAGTGTGTCATCTCTACTTCCACTTCTCTTCCCACCACACTGAATCCGCCACCTGCGGATACCTGAGCGTGGACATCAACATCTATCACTGGCTGCAGTGTCACAGGTCACTAGGTGTCTAGGCTCAGGCTGACCTTGGCTGTCTTCTGCCCAGGCAAGGAGCCTAATCCTTCCAAGGATATGAGGACACGTGCTCACTGGCCGACATCCTTTCTTTCATCCACACAGCGGTCTAGATGAGGGTAAAGAGGCCAGGGAGGCCAGGTGAGGGCTGAGTGTGGGGCCTAAGGCTTCTTTCCCAATCACCATGGTGACAGCCACCGGAAGGCTGGGCGGAACTTCTGACGGGGACGAGTCACAAACACTCAGCCAATAGGAGAGGTCCAGCCTAACCGGCCAGTTCCGCAGAGCCCTCCATTTTACCCATGGACAGACAACGGCCCCTTGCGTCTTTGGCCACAAAATCGAGGGCACCCAGGGAATAACTTCACAGTAGGCAACCCCGGATGTGAACACGTTCGACACACTGGGACAGCAGGCAGGTGCCTCTTTTCCACTTATGCTGGGATATCACTAGGCAAGGCGCCCTTCCTCAGCATCTGTGGCCTCTCTGTATGTGTTCACTCAGAGGAAACTCTTCATTCTACCCCTGAGACACATCACAAGTATGAGGGGCCTGAGAGAGAGCCTAGAGATGGAACGGGGGAGGCTTCTGGCTGTACTGCTTCCCCGTGGGGACAGAATAGCAGGTAGTCTCTCTGGAAGGTCTTAGCTTCTGTTGACTGACACGCGCAATACAGTAGGGGCGGACCCTGGCCAGGTGGAGCTTGTGGGCAGATGCAACCTCTCCGGCGACGAATAATTGCGCTGCTGCTTTGTATGGTGAAAACCTCCCCCCGCCAAGGGGGATGGGTAGAGAACATTGACCCACACCCGCCAGGGGCCTTTCCTGGGACTAAAGATCCCAACGTGGTCTCAACGTCGTCACCCTCTCAACACACACCTTTCCTGCACACGTAATCCTGCCTTTCTCCGTCAGGGCCCTATCCTACCAGGAAAAAAAGCAAGCCGCTCAAAAAGGCCGATGCCAGGGAAATCGAGGAAACACTGCCAGTTTCCAAATTTTTGCTGTCTACACGTCCCCGCCTCCGGTGCAAGGCTGCCTATGTGGCCGGGCTCCGAAGGCAAGGCCGAAATCCTGGCAGCCTGGGCCCCAGCAGTGCAATGGTTGATGGACGTGGGGACACGGATGACCCGTTCGCCACATACAGGAGGGATCCTTGGGCCCTTCACTGGCTCGCCATTCAGCTCCACGACGTCCACTACTGGCCCTGGCCTTTGCTTTGGCTGGTGCCCCATTAAACGTGTGCTCCGGAGCGATGTTTCTCCACCCATCACTAGCATTCTGCCACCAGGGGATATGTCAGTGTGGGAGTCACCATCTGTCACTGGCAGCAGTGTCACAAGTCACTAGACTTCCAGCTACCCGCTGACCTAGGCTGCCTTCTGCCCCAGGCAAGGTCCCGAATCCTTTATCCCAGATGCTGACACCTGGGCACTGGCGGACATTGATTTTTATCAACACAGAGGTCTGAGTGAGGGTCAGAGGGCCAGGTAGGTGAAGTGAAGGCCAGGTGGGCGGGGCTAAGGCTTCTTTGCCATCACCATAGAGACAGTCCCCCCACCGCAAGAGTGGGCGGAGCTTGGGATGGGCCTGGTGACAAGACTGAGCCAATGGCAGAGATCCGGCCCGCCAGGCAGATGACACAGGGCCCTCCATTGTGACCTATGACCCCTAGTGGCCACAGGATTTGAGCACACCCCGGGAAAGGCTACGCAGGCACAAGGGAGCCCCTGGTGCGGACTGCTTCAGGGCATTGGCAGAGCACGCCAGGTACCTCTTTCCCACTTTCCTCAGGATATCAGTAGGCAAGGCATCCCCACTCAGCATCTCTTGCCTCTCTCTGTCTCTCTCTGCTTGTGTTCCTTCTCTGAAATCTCTTCCTTCTCCCCCTTGTCACTTCACACCTTGGAGTGCCTGACAGAGGGCCTTCAGACGAAAGAACAAAGGGGGAAGGCCTCTGGCTCTACTGCTTGCCCATGGGGAAAGAAGTTCTGGTAGTCTATCTGGAAGGTCTAGAGAGCAGTGATTGATTGGGGAGCTACATCACGGGCGGACCTGGGCAGGTGAAGCTCGCTGACAAGTGGCAGCCTCTCCGGAGACTATTATTTCCGCTGATAACATTCTATGCAAATAACCGGCTGAGTGCCATGGGCAGAAAACATTGACACATACCTGCCAGAGGCCTATTCTGGGTCTGAAGAGTCCACCCTGGTCTCCAGCAACTCATCATCTCAGCACACACTTTGCCTGCACGCGTGGAAACCGCCTCTCTCCACGAATGTCTTCACCTGCTAGGAAACACACGATGTCACTCAGCCAAAGGAGAGCACAGGCAAAGTCAACTGAAGCCCCCATTTTCAAGATTTTGCCCTCTGCTGCTCCACAGCCTCCGGTGGCACACTGCATGTGCGTCACTTCTCGGTAGACAAGGACGAAATCCGGGCATCCAGGGCCCAGCCGTCCACAGTCTACGGATGGCGGCATATGGATCACCTCTTTGCCTCGTACAGCAGGGAGGCCTGGGCCCTAGACTGGCTCCGCTAGAGCTCCACGACCTCAGCTATTTTCCCTGACCTTTGGCCCGTGCCCTCGTGAGTGTGTCATCTCTACTTCCACTTCTCTTCCCACCACACTGAATCCGCCACCTGCGGATACCTCAGCGTGGACATCAACATCTATCACTGGCTGCAGTGTCACAGGTCACTAGGTGTCTAGGCTCAGGCTGACCTTGGCTGTCTTCTGCCCAGGCAAGGAGCCTAATCCTTCCAAGGAAATGAGGACACGTGCTCAATGGCCGACATCCTTTCTTTCATCCACACAGCGGTCTAGATGAGGGTAAAGAGGCCAGGGAGGCCAGGTGAGGGCTGAGTGTGGGGCCTAAGGCTTCTTTCCCAATCACCATGGTGACAGCCACCGGAAGGCTGGGCGGAACTTCTGACTGGGACGAGTCACAAACACTGAGCCAATAGGAGAGCTCCAGCCTAACCGGCCAGTTCCGCAGAGCCCTCCATTTTACCCATGGACAGACAACGGCCCCTTGCGTCTTTGGCCACAAAATCGAGGGCACCCAGGGAATAACTTCACAGTAGGCAACCCCGGATGTGAACACGTTCGACACACTGGGACAGCAGGCAGGTGCCTCTTTTCCACTTATGCTGGGATATCACTAGGCAAGGCGCCCTTCCTCAGCATCTGTGGCCTCTCTGTATGTGTTCACTCAGAGGAAACTCTTCATTCTACCCCTGAGACACATCACAAGTATGAGGGGCCTGAGAGAGAGCCTAGAGATGGAACGGGGGAGGCTTCTGGCTGTACTGCTTCCCCGTGGGGACAGAATAGCAGGTAGTCTCTCTGGAAGGTCTTAGCTTCTGTTGACTGACACGCGCAATACAGTAGGGGCGGACCCTGGCCAGGTGGAGCTTGTGGGCAGATGCAACCTCTCCGGCGACGAATAATTGCGCTGCTGCTTTGTATGGTGAAAACCTCCCCCCGCCAAGGGGGATGGGTAGAGAACATTGACCCACACCCGCCAGGGGCCTTTCCTGGGACTAAAGATCCCAACGTGGTCTCAACGTCGTCACCCTCTCAACACACACCTTTCCTGCACACGTAATCCTGCCTTTCTCCGTCAGGGCCCTATCCTACCAGGAAAAAAAGCAAGCCGCTCAAAAAGGCCGATGCCAGGGAAATCGAGGAAACACTGCCAGTTTCCAAATTTTTGCTGTCTACACGTCCCCGCCTCCGGTGCAAGGCTGCCTATGTGGCCGGGCTCCGAAGGCAAGGCCGAAATCCTGGCAGCCTGGGCCCCAGCAGTGCAATGGTTGATGGACGTGGGGACACGGATGACCCGTTCGCCACATACAGGAGGGATCCTTGGGCCCTTCACTGGCTCGCCATTCAGCTCCACGACGTCCACTACTGGCCCTGGCCTTTGCTTTGGCTGGTGCCCCATTAAACGTGTGCTCCGGAGCGATGTTTCTCCACCCATCACTAGGATTCTGCCACCAGGGGATATGTCAGTGTGGGAGTCACCATCTGTCACTGGCAGCAGTGTCACAAGTCACTAGACTTCCAGCTACCCGCTGACCTAGGCTGCCTTCTGCCCCAGGCAAGGTCCCGAATCCTTTATCCCAGATGCTGACACCTGGGCACTGGCGGACATTGATTTTTATCAACACAGAGGTCTGAGTGAGGGTCAGAGGGCCAGGTAGGTGAAGTGAAGGCCAGGTGGGCGGGGCTAAGGCTTCTTTGCCATCACCATAGAGACAGTCCCCCCACCGCAAGAGTGGGCGGAGCTTGGGATGGGCCTGGTGACAAGACTGAGCCAATGGCAGAGATCCGGCCCGCCAGGCAGATGACACAGGGCCCTCCATTGTGACCTATGACCCCTAGTGGCCACAGGATTTGAGCACACCCCGGGAAAGGCTACGCAGGCACAAGGGAGCCCCTGGTGCGGACTGCTTCAGGGCATTGGCAGAGCACGCCAGGTACCTCTTTCCCACTTTCCTCAGGATATCAGTAGGCAAGGCATCCCCACTCAGCATCTCTTGCCTCTCTCTGTCTCTCTCTGCTTGTGTTCCTTCTCTGAAATCTCTTCCTTCTCCCCCTTGTCACTTCACACCTTGGAGTGCCTGACAGAGGGCCTTCAGACGAAAGAACAAAGGGGGAAGGCCTCTGGCTCTACTGCTTGCCCATGGGGAAAGAAGTTCTGGTAGTCTATCTGGAAGGTCTAGAGAGCAGTGATTGATTGGGGAGCTACATCACGGGCGGACCTGGCCAGGTGAAGCTCGCTGACAAGTGGCAGCCTCTCCGGAGACTATTATTTCCGCTGATAACATTCTATGCAAATAACCGGCTGAGTGCCATGGGCAGAAAACATTGACACATACCTGCCAGAGGCCTATTCTGGGTCTGAAGAGTCCACCCTGGTCTCCAGCAACTCATCATCTCAGCACACACTTTGCCTGCACGCGTGGAAACCGCCTCTCTCCACGAATGTCTTCACCTGCTAGGAAACACACGATGTCACTCAGCCAAAGGAGAGCACAGGCAAAGTCAACTGAAGCCCCCATTTTCAAGATTTTGCCCTCTGCTGCTCCACAGCCTCCGGTGGCACACTGCATGTGCGTCACTTCTCGGTAGACAAGGACGAAATCCGGGCATCCAGGGCCCAGCCGTCCACAGTCTACGGATGGCGGCATATGGATCACCTCTTTGCCTCGTACAGCAGGGAGGCCTGGGCCCTAGACTGGCTCCGCTAGAGCTCCACGACCTCAGCTATTTTCCCTGACCTTTGGCCCGTGCCCTCGTGAGTGTGTCATCTCTACTTCCACTTCTCTTCCCACCACACTGAATCCGCCACCTGCGGATACCTCAGCGTGGACATCAACATCTATCACTGGCTGCAGTGTCACAGGTCACTAGGTGTCTAGGCTCAGGCTGACCTTGGCTGTCTTCTGCCCAGGCAAGGAGCCTAATCCTTCCAAGGAAATGAGGACACGTGCTCAATGGCCGACATCCTTTCTTTCATCCACACAGCGGTCTAGATGAGGGTAAAGAGGCCAGGGAGGCCAGGTGAGGGCTGAGTGTGGGGCCTAAGGCTTCTTTCCCAATCACCATGGTGACAGCCACCGGAAGGCTGGGCGGAACTTCTGACTGGGACGAGTCACAAACACTGAGCCAATAGGAGAGCTCCAGCCTAACCGGCCAGTTCCGCAGAGCCCTCCATTTTACCCATGGACAGACAACGGCCCCTTGCGTCTTTGGCCACAAAATCGAGGGCACCCAGGGAATAACTTCACAGTAGGCAACCCCGGATGTGAACACGTTCGACACACTGGGACAGCAGGCAGGTGCCTCTTTTCCACTTATGCTGGGATATCACTAGGCAAGGCGCCCTTCCTCAGCATCTGTGGCCTCTCTGTATGTGTTCACTCAGAGGAAACTCTTCATTCTACCCCTGAGACACATCACAAGTATGAGGGGCCTGAGAGAGAGCCTAGAGATGGAACGGGGGAGGCTTCTGGCTGTACTGCTTCCCCGTGGGGACAGAATAGCAGGTAGTCTCTCTGGAAGGTCTTAGCTTCTGTTGACTGACACGCGCAATACAGTAGGGGCGGACCCTGGCCAGGTGGAGCTTGTGGGCAGATGCAACCTCTCCGGCGACGAATAATTGCGCTGCTGCTTTGTATGGTGAAAACCTCCCCCCGCCAAGGGGGATGGGTAGAGAACATTGACCCACACCCGCCAGGGGCCTTTCCTGGGACTAAAGATCCCAACGTGGTCTCAACGTCGTCACCCTCTCAACACACACCTTTCCTGCACACGTAATCCTGCCTTTCTCCGTCAGGGCCCTATCCTACCAGGAAAAAAAGCAAGCCGCTCAAAAAGGCCGATGCCAGGGAAATCGAGGAAACACTGCCAGTTTCCAAATTTTTGCTGTCTACACGTCCCCGCCTCCGGTGCAAGGCTGCCTATGTGGCCGGGCTCCGAAGGCAAGGCCGAAATCCTGGCAGCCTGGGCCCCAGCAGTGCAATGGTTGATGGACGTGGGGACACGGATGACCCGTTCGCCACATACAGGAGGGATCCTTGGGCCCTTCACTGGCTCGCCATTCAGCTCCACGACGTCCACTACTGGCCCTGGCCTTTGCTTTGGCTGGTGCCCCATTAAACGTGTGCTCCGGAGCGATGTTTCTCCACCCATCACTAGCATTCTGCCACCAGGGGATATGTCAGTGTGGGAGTCACCATCTGTCACTGGCAGCAGTGTCACAAGTCACTAGACTTCCAGCTACCCGCTGACCTAGGCTGCCTTCTGCCCCAGGCAAGGTCCCGAATCCTTTATCCCAGATGCTGACACCTGGGCACTGGCGGACATTGATTTTTATCAACACAGAGGTCTGAGTGAGGGTCAGAGGGCCAGGTAGGTGAAGTGAAGGCCAGGTGGGCGGGGCTAAGGCTTCTTTGCCATCACCATAGAGACAGTCCCCCCACCGCAAGAGTGGGCGGAGCTTGGGATGGGCCTGGTGACAAGACTGAGCCAATGGCAGAGATCCGGCCCGCCAGGCAGATGACACAGGGCCCTCCATTGTGACCTATGACCCCTAGTGGCCACAGGATCTGAGCACACCCCGGAAAAGGCTACGCAGGCACAAGGGAGCCCCTGGTGCGGACTGCTTCAGGGCATTGGCAGAGCACGCCAGGTACCTCTTTCCCACTTTCCTCAGGATATCAGTAGGCAAGGCATCCCCACTCAGCATCTCTTGCCTCTCTCTGTCTCTCTCTGCTTGTGTTCCTTCTCTGAAATCTCTTCCTTCTCCCCCTTGTCACTTCACACCTTGGAGTGCCTGACAGAGGGCCTTCAGACGAAAGAACAAAGGGGGAAGGCCTCTGGCTCTACTGCTTGCCCATGGGGAGAGAAGTTCTGGTAGTCTATCTGGAAGGTCTAGAGAGCAGTGATTGATTGGGGAGCTACATCACGGGCGGACCTGGGCAGGTGAAGCTCGCTGACAAGTGGCAGCCTCTCCGGAGACTACTAATTCCGCTGATAACATTCTATGCAAATAACCGGCTGAGTGCCATGGGCAGAAAACATTGACACATACCTGCCAGAGGCCTATTCTGAGTCTGAAGAGTCCACCCTGGTCTCCAGCAACTCATCAGCTCAGCACACACTTTGCTTGCACGCGTGGAAACCGCCTCTCTCCACGAATGTCTTCACCTGGTAGGAAACACACGATGTCACTCAGCCAAAGGAGAGCACAGGCAAAGTCAACTGAAGCCCCCATTTTCAAGATTTTGCCCTCTGCTGCTCCACAGCCTCCGGTGGCACACTGCATGTGCGTCACTTCTCGGTAGATAAGGACGAAATCCGGGCATCCAGGGCCCAGCCGTCCACAGTCTACGGATGGCGGCATATGGATCACCTCTTTGCCTCGTACAGCAGGGAGGCCTGGGCCCTAGACTGGCTCCGCTAGAGCTCCACGACCTCAGCTATTTTCCCTGACCTTTGGCCCGTGCCCTCGTGAGTGTGTCATCTCTACTTCCACTTCTCTTCCCACCACACTGAATCCGCCACCTGCGGATACCTCAGCGTGGACATCAACATCTATCACTGGCTGCAGTGTCACAGCTCACTAGGTGTCTAGGCTCAGGCTGACCTTGGCTGTCTTCTGCCCAGGCAAGGAGCCTAATCCTTCCAAGGAAATGAGGACACGTGCTCACTGGCCGACATCCTTTCTTTCATCCACACAGCGGTCTAGATGAGGGTAAAGAGGCCAGGGAGGCCAGGTGAGGGCTGAGTGTGGGGCCTAAGGCTTCTTTCCCAATCACCATGGTGACAGCCACCGGAAGGCTGGGCGGAACTTCTGACGGGGACGAGTCACAAACACTGAGCCAATAGGAGAGCTCCAGCCTAACCGGCCAGTTCCGCAGAGCCCTCCATTTTACCCATGGACAGACAACGGCCCCTTGCGTCTTTGGCCACAAAATCGAGGGCACCCAGGGAATAACTTCACAGTAGGCAACCCCGGATGTGAACACGTTCGACACACTGGGACAGCAGGCAGGTGCCTCTTTTCCACTTATGCTGGGATATCACTAGGCAAGGCGCCCTTCCTCAGCATCTGTGGCCTCTCTGTATGTGTTCACTCAGAGGAAACTCTTCATTCTACCCCTGAGACACATCACAAGTATGAGGGGCCTGAGAGAGAGCCTAGAGATGGAACGGGGGAGGCTTCTGGCTGTACTGCTTCCCCGTGGGGACAGAATAGCAGGTAGTCTCTCTGGAAGGTCTTAGCTTCTGTTGACTGACACGCGCAATACAGTAGGGGCGGACCCTGGCCAGGTGGAGCTTGTGGGCAGATGCAACCTCTCCGGCGACGAATAATTGCGCTGCTGCTTTGTATGGTGAAAACCTCCCCCCGCCAAGGGGGATGGGTAGAGAACATTGACCCACACCCGCCAGGGGCCTTTCCTGGGACTAAAGATCCCAACGTGGTCTCAACGTCGTCACCCTCTCAACACACACCTTTCCTGCACACGTAATCCTGCCTTTCTCCGTCAGGGCCCTATCCTACCAGGAAAAAAAGCAAGCCGCTCAAAAAGGCCGATGCCAGGGAAATCGAGGAAACACTGCCAGTTTCCAAATTTTTGCTGTCTACACGTCCCCGCCTCCGGTGCAAGGCTGCCTATGTGGCCGGGCTCCGAAGGCAAGGCCGAAATCCTGGCAGCCTGGGCCCCAGCAGTGCAATGGTTGATGGACGTGGGGACACGGATGACCCGTTCGCCACATACAGGAGGGATCCTTGGGCCCTTCACTGGCTCGCCATTCAGCTCCACGACGTCCACTACTGGCCCTGGCCTTTGCTTTGGCTGGTGCCCCATTAAACGTGTGCTCCGGAGCGATGTTTCTCCACCCATCACTAGCATTCTGCCACCAGGGGATATGTCAGTGTGGGAGTCACCATCTGTCACTGGCAGCAGTGTCACAAGTCACTAGACTTCCAGCTACCCGCTGACCTAGGCTGCCTTCTGCCCCAGGCAAGGTCCCGAATCCTTTATCCCAGATGCTGACACCTGGGCACTGGCGGACATTGATTTTTATCAACACAGAGGTCTGAGTGAGGGTCAGAGGGCCAGGTAGGTGAAGTGAAGG
The DNA here is from genome assembly GCF_024166365.1 of Elephas maximus indicus. Taxonomy (NCBI): domain Eukaryota; kingdom Metazoa; phylum Chordata; class Mammalia; order Proboscidea; family Elephantidae; genus Elephas; species Elephas maximus. The sequence goes on from NC_064844.1 coordinate 48,472,612, forward strand.
CCAGGTGGGCGGGGCTAAGGCTTCTTTGCCATCACCATAGAGACAGTCCCCCCACCGCAAGAGTGGGCGGAGCTTGGGATGGGCCTGGTGACAAGACTGAGCCAATGGCAGAGATCCGGCCCGCCAGGCAGATGACACAGGGCCCTCCATTGTGACCTATGACCCCTAGTGGCCACAGGATCTGAGCACACCCCGGAAAAGGCTACGCAGGCACAAGGGAGCCCCTGGTGCGGACTGCTTCAGGGCATTGGCAGAGCACGCCAGGTACCTCTTTCCCACTTTCCTCAGGATATCAGTAGGCAAGGCATCCCCACTCAGCATCTCTTGCCTCTCTCTGTCTCTCTCTGCTTGTGTTCCTTCTCTGAAATCTCTTCCTTCTCCCCCTTGTCACTTCACACCTTGGAGTGCCTGACAGAGGGCCTTCAGACGAAAGAACAAAGGGGGAAGGCCTCTGGCTCTACTGCTTGCCCATGGGGAGAGAAGTTCTGGTAGTCTATCTGGAAGGTCTAGAGAGCAGTGATTGATTGGGGAGCTACATCACGGGCGGACCTGGGCAGGTGAAGCTCGCTGACAAGTGGCAGCCTCTCCGGAGACTACTAATTCCGCTGATAACATTCTATGCAAATAACCGGCTGAGTGCCATGGGCAGAAAACATTGACACATACCTGCCAGAGGCCTATTCTGAGTCTGAAGAGTCCACCCTGGTCTCCAGCAACTCATCAGCTCAGCACACACTTTGCTTGCACGCGTGGAAACCGCCTCTCTCCACGAATGTCTTCACCTGGTAGGAAACACACGATGTCACTCAGCCAAAGGAGAGCACAGGCAAAGTCAACTGAAGCCCCCATTTTCAAGATTTTGCCCTCTGCTGCTCCACAGCCTCCGGTGGCACACTGCATGTGCGTCACTTCTCGGTAGATAAGGACGAAATCCGGGCATCCAGGGCCCAGCCGTCCACAGTCTACGGATGGCGGCATATGGATCACCTCTTTGCCTCGTACAGCAGGGAGGCCTGGGCCCTAGACTGGCTCCGCTAGAGCTCCACGACCTCAGCTATTTTCCCTGACCTTTGGCCCGTGCCCTCGTGAGTGTGTCATCTCTACTTCCACTTCTCTTCCCACCACACTGAATCCGCCACCTGCGGATACCTCAGCGTGGACATCAACATCTATCACTGGCTGCAGTGTCACAGCTCACTAGGTGTCTAGGCTCAGGCTGACCTTGGCTGTCTTCTGCCCAGGCAAGGAGCCTAATCCTTCCAAGGAAATGAGGACACGTGCTCACTGGCCGACATCCTTTCTTTCATCCACACAGCGGTCTAGATGAGGGTAAAGAGGCCAGGGAGGCCAGGTGAGGGCTGAGTGTGGGGCCTAAGGCTTCTTTCCCAATCACCATGGTGACAGCCACCGGAAGGCTGGGCGGAACTTCTGACGGGGACGAGTCACAAACACTGAGCCAATAGGAGAGCTCCAGCCTAACCGGCCAGTTCCGCAGAGCCCTCCATTTTACCCATGGACAGACAACGGCCCCTTGCGTCTTTGGCCACAAAATCGAGGGCACCCAGGGAATAACTTCACAGTAGGCAACCCCGGATGTGAACACGTTCGACACACTGGGACAGCAGGCAGGTGCCTCTTTTCCACTTATGCTGGGATATCACTAGGCAAGGCGCCCTTCCTCAGCATCTGTGGCCTCTCTGTATGTGTTCACTCAGAGGAAACTCTTCATTCTACCCCTGAGACACATCACAAGTATGAGGGGCCTGAGAGAGAGCCTAGAGATGGAACGGGGGAGGCTTCTGGCTGTACTGCTTCCCCGTGGGGACAGAATAGCAGGTAGTCTCTCTGGAAGGTCTTAGCTTCTGTTGACTGACACGCGCAATACAGTAGGGGCGGACCCTGGCCAGGTGGAGCTTGTGGGCAGATGCAACCTCTCCGGCGACGAATAATTGCGCTGCTGCTTTGTATGGTGAAAACCTCCCCCCGCCAAGGGGGATGGGTAGAGAACATTGACCCACACCCGCCAGGGGCCTTTCCTGGGACTAAAGATCCCAACGTGGTCTCAACGTCGTCACCCTCTCAACACACACCTTTCCTGCACACGTAATCCTGCCTTTCTCCGTCAGGGCCCTATCCTACCAGGAAAAAAAGCAAGCCGCTCAAAAAGGCCGATGCCAGGGAAATCGAGGAAACACTGCCAGTTTCCAAATTTTTGCTGTCTACACGTCCCCGCCTCCGGTGCAAGGCTGCCTATGTGGCCGGGCTCCGAAGGCAAGGCCGAAATCCTGGCAGCCTGGGCCCCAGCAGTGCAATGGTTGATGGACGTGGGGACACGGATGACCCGTTCGCCACATACAGGAGGGATCCTTGGGCCCTTCACTGGCTCGCCATTCAGCTCCACGACGTCCACTACTGGCCCTGGCCTTTGCTTTGGCTGGTGCCCCATTAAACGTGTGCTCCGGAGCGATGTTTCTCCACCCATCACTAGCATTCTGCCACCAGGGGATATGTCAGTGTGGGAGTCACCATCTGTCACTGGCAGCAGTGTCACAAGTCACTAGACTTCCAGCTACCCGCTGACCTAGGCTGCCTTCTGCCCCAGGCAAGGTCCCGAATCCTTTATCCCAGATGCTGACACCTGGGCACTGGCGGACATTGATTTTTATCAACACAGAGGTCTGAGTGAGGGTCAGAGGGCCAGGTAGGTGAAGTGAAGGCCAGGTGGGCGGGGCTAAGGCTTCTTTGCCATCACCATAGAGACAGTCCCCCCACCGCAAGAGTGGGCGGAGCTTGGGATGGGCCTGGTGACAAGACTGAGCCAATGGCAGAGATCCGGCCCGCCAGGCAGATGACACAGGGCCCTCCATTGTGACCTATGACCCCTAGTGGCCACAGGATTTGAGCACACCCCGGGAAAGGCTACGCAGGCACAAGGGAGCCCCTGGTGCGGACTGCTTCAGGGCATTGGCAGAGCACGCCAGGTACCTCTTTCCCACTTTCCTCAGGATATCAGTAGGCAAGGCATCCCCACTCAGCATCTCTTGCCTCTCTCTGTCTCTCTCTGCTTGTGTTCCTTCTCTGAAATCTCTTCCTTCTCCCCCTTGTCACTTCACACCTTGGAGTGCCTGACAGAGGGCCTTCAGACGAAAGAACAAAGGGGGAAGGCCTCTGGCTCTACTGCTTGCCCATGGGGAGAGAAGTTCTGGTAGTCTATCTGGAAGGTCTAGAGAGCAGTGATTGATTGGGGAGCTACATCACGGGCGGACCTGGCCAGGTGAAGCTCGCTGACAAGTGGCAGCCTCTCCGGAGACTACTAATTCCGCTGCTAACATTCTATGCAAATAACCGGCTGAGTGCCATGGGCAGAAAACATTGACACATACCTGCCAGAGGCCTATTCTGGGTCTGAAGAGTCCACCCTGGTCTCCAGCAACTCATCATCTCAGCACACACTTTGCCTGCACGCGTGGAAACCGCCTCTCTCCACGAATGTCTTCACCTGGTAGGAAACACACGATGTCACTCAGCCAAAGGAGAGCACAGGCAAAGTCAACTGAAGCCCCCATTTTCAAGATTTTGCCCTCTGCTGCTCCACAGCCTCCGGTGGCACACTGCATGTGCGTCACTTCTCGGTAGATAAGGACGAAATCCGGGCATCCAGGGCCCAGCCGTCCACAGTCTACGGATGGCGGCATATGGATCACCTCTTTGCCTCGTACAGCAGGGAGGCCTGGGCCCTAGACTGGCTCCGCTAGAGCTCCACGACCTCAGCTATTTTCCCTGACCTTTGGCCCGTGCCCTCGTGAGTGTGTCATCTCTACTTCCACTTCTCTTCCCACCACACTGAATCCGCCACCTGCGGATACCTCAGCGTGGACATGAACATCTATCACTGGCTGCAGTGTCACAGGTCACTAGGTGTCTAGGCTCAGGCTGACCTTGGCTGTCTTCTGCCCAGGCAAGGAGCCTAATCCTTCCAAGGAAATCAGGACACGTGCTCACTGGCCGACATCCTTTCTTTCATCCACACAGCGGTCTAGATGAGGGTAAAGAGGCCAGGGAGGCCAGGTGAGGGCTGAGTGTGGGGCCTAAGGCTTCTTTCCCAATCACCATGGTGACAGCCACCGGAAGGCTGGGCGGAACTTCTGACGGGGACGAGTCACAAACACTGAGCCAATAGGAGAGCTCCAGCCTAACCGGCCAGTTCCGCAGAGCCCTCCATTTTACCCATGGACAGACAACGGCCCCTTGCGTCTTTGGCCACAAAATCGAGGGCACCCAGGGAATAACTTCACAGTAGGCAACCCCGGATGTGAACACGTTCGACACACTGGGACAGCAGGCAGGTACCTCTTTTCCACTTATGCTGGGATATCACTAGGCAAGGCGCCCTTCCTCAGCATCTGTGGCCTCTCTGTATGTGTTCACTCAGAGGAAACTCTTCATTCTACCCCTGAGACACATCACAAGTATGAGGGGCCTGAGAGAGAGCCTAGAGATGGAACGGGGGAGGCTTCTGGCTGTACTGCTTCCCCGTGGGGACAGAATAGCAGGTAGTCTCTCTGGAAGGTCTTAGCTTCTGTTGACTGACACGCGCAATACAGTAGGGGCGGACCCTGGCCAGGTGGAGCTTGTGGGCAGATGCAACCTCTCCGGCGACGAATAATTGCGCTGCTGCTTTGTATGGTGAAAACCTCCCCCCGCCAAGGGGGATGGGTAGAGAACATTGACCCACACCCGCCAGGGGCCTTTCCTGGGACTAAAGATCCCAACGTGGTCTCAACGTCGTCACCCTCTCAACACACACCTTTCCTGCACACGTAATCCTGCCTTTCTCCGTCAGGGCCCTATCCTACCAGGAAAAAAAGCAAGCCGCTCAAAAAGGCCGATGCCAGGGAAATCGAGGAAACACTGCCAGTTTCCAAATTTTTGCTGTCTACACGTCCCCGCCTCCGGTGCAAGGCTGCCTATGTGGCCGGGCTCCGAAGGCAAGGCCGAAATCCTGGCAGCCTGGGCCCCAGCAGTGCAATGGTTGATGGACGTGGGGACACGGATGACCCGTTCGCCACATACACGAGGGATCCTTGGGCCCTTCACTGGCTCGCCATTCAGCTCCACGACGTCCACTACTGGCCCTGGCCTTTGCTTTGGCTGGTGCCCCATTAAACGTGTGCTCCGGAGCGATGTTTCTCCACCCATCACTAGCATTCTGCCACCAGGGGATATGTCAGTGTGGGAGTCACCATCTGTCACTGGCAGCAGTGTCACAAGTCACTAGACTTCCAGCTACCCGCTGACCTAGGCTGCCTTCTGCCCCAGGCAAGGTCCCGAATCCTTTATCCCAGATGCTGACACCTGGGCACTGGCGGACATTGATTTTTATCAACACAGAGGTCTGAGTGAGGGTCAGAGGGCCAGGTAGGTGAAGTGAAGGCCAGGTGGGCGGGGCTAAGGCTTCTTTGCCATCACCATAGAGACAGTCCCCCCACCGCAAGAGTGGGCGGAGCTTGGGATGGGCCTGGTGACAAGACTGAGCCAATGGCAGAGATCCGGCCCGCCAGGCAGATGACACAGGGCCCTCCATTGTGACCTATGACCCCTAGTGGCCACAGGATTTGAGCACACCCCGGGAAAGGCTACGCAGGCACAAGGGAGCCCCTGGTGCGGACTGCTTCAGGGCATTGGCAGAGCACGCCAGGTACCTCTTTCCCACTTTCCTCAGGATATCAGTAGGCAAGGCATCCCCACTCAGCATCTCTTGCCTCTCTCTGTCTCTCTCTGCTTGTGTTCCTTCTCTGAAATCTCTTCCTTCTCCCCCTTGTCACTTCACACCTTGGAGTGCCTGACAGAGGGCCTTCAGACGAAAGAACAAAGGGGGAAGGCCTCTGGCTCTACTGCTTGCCCATGGGGAGAGAAGTTCTGGTAGTCTATCTGGAAGGTCTAGAGAGCAGTGATTGATTGGGGAGCTACATCACGGGCGGACCTGGCCAGGTGAAGCTCGCTGACAAGTGGCAGCCTCTCCGGAGACTACTAATTCCGCTGATAACATTCTATGCAAATAACCGGCTGAGTGCCATGGGCAGAAAACATTGACACATACCTGCCAGAGGCCTATTCTGGGTCTGAAGAGTCCACCCTGGTCTCCAGCAACTCATCAGCTCAGCACACACTTTGCCTGCACGCGTGGAAACCGCCTCTCTCCACGAATGTCTTCACCTGCTAGGAAACACACGATGTCACTCAGCCAAAGGAGAGCACAGGCAAAGTCAACTGAAGCCCCCATTTTCAAGATTTTGCCCTCTGCTGCTCCACAGCCTCCGGTGGCACACTGCATGTGCGTCACTTCTCGGTAGACAAGGACGAAATCCGGGCATCCAGGGCCCCAGCCGTCCACAGTCTACGGATGGCGGCATATGGATCACCTCTTTGCCTCGTACAGCAGGGAGGCCTGGGCCCTAGACTGGCTCCGCTAGAGCTCCACGACCTCAGCTATTTTCCCTGACCTTTGGCCCGTGCCCTCGTGAGTGTGTCATCTCTACTTCCACTTCTCTTCCCACCACACTGAATCCGCCACCTGCGGATACCTGAGCGTGGACATCAACATCTATCACTGGCTGCAGTGTCACAGGTCACTAGGTGTCTAGGCTCAGGCTGACCTTGGCTGTCTTCTGCCCAGGCAAGGAGCCTAATCCTTCCAAGGATATGAGGACACGTGCTCACTGGCCGACATCCTTTCTTTCATCCACACAGCGGTCTAGATGAGGGTAAAGAGGCCAGGGAGGCCAGGTGAGGGCTGAGTGTGGGGCCTAAGGCTTCTTTCCCAATCACCATGGTGACAGCCACCGGAAGGCTGGGCGGAACTTCTGACGGGGACGAGTCACAAACACTCAGCCAATAGGAGAGGTCCAGCCTAACCGGCCAGTTCCGCAGAGCCCTCCATTTTACCCATGGACAGAAAACGGCCCCTTGCGTCTTTGGCCACAAAATCGAGGGCACCCAGGGAATAACTTCACAGTAGGCAACCCCGGATGTGAACACGTTCGACACACTGGGACAGCAGGCAGGTGCCTCTTTTCCACTTATGCTGGGATATCACTAGGCAAGGCGCCCTTCCTCAGCATCTGTGGCCTCTCTGTATGTGTTCACTCAGAGGAAACTCTTCATTCTACCCCTGAGACACATCACAAGTATGAGGGGCCTGAGAGAGAGCCTAGAGATGGAACAGGGGAAGCTTCTGGCTGTACTGCTTCCCCGTGGGGACAGAATAGCAGGTAGTCTCTCTGGAAGGTCTTAGCTTCTGTTGACTGACACGCGCAATACAGTAGGGGCGGACCCTGGCCAGGTGGAGCTTGTGGGCAGATGCAACCTCTCCGGCGACGAATAATTGCGCTGCTGCTTTGTATGGTGAAAACCTCCCCCCGCCAAGGGGAATGGGTAGAGAACATTGACCCACACCCGCCAGGGGCCTTTCCTGGGACTAAAGATCCCAACGTGGTCTCAACGTCGTCACCCTCTCAACACACACCTTTCCTGCACACGTAATCCTGCCTTTCTCCGTCAGGGCCCTATCCTACCAGGAAAAAAAGCAAGCCGCTCAAAAAGGCCGATGCCAGGGAAATCGAGGAAACACTGCCAGTTTCCAAATTTTTGCTGTCTACACGTCCCCGCCTCCGGTGCAAGGCTGCCTATGTGGCCGGGCTCCGAAGGCAAGGCCGAAATCCTGGCAGCCTGGGCCCCAGCAGTGCAATGGTTGATGGACGTGGGGACACGGATGACCCGTTCGCCACATACAGGAGGGATCCTTGGGCCCTTCACTGGCTCGCCATTCAGCTCCACGACGTCCACTACTGGCCCTGGCCTTTGCTTTGGCTGGTGCCCCATTAAACGTGTGCTCCGGAGCGATGTTTCTCCACCCATCACTAGCATTCTGCCACCAGGGGATATGTCAGTGTGGGAGTCACCATCTGTCACTGGCAGCAGTGTCACAAGTCACTAGACTTCCAGCTACCCGCTGACCTAGGCTGCCTTCTGCCCCAGGCAAGGTCCCGAATCCTTTATCCCAGATGCTGACACCTGGGCACTGGCGGACATTGATTTTTATCAACACAGAGGTCTGAGTGAGGGTCAGAGGGCCAGGTAGGTGAAGTGAAGGCCAGGTGGGCGGGGCTAAGGCTTCTTTGCCATCACCATAGAGACAGTCCCCCCACCGCAAGAGTGGGCGGAGCTTGGGATGGGCCTGGTGACAAGACTGAGCCAATGGCAGAGATCCGGCCCGCCAGGCAGATGACACAGGGCCCTCCATTGTGACCTATGACCCCTAGTGGCCACAGGATTTGAGCACACCCCGGGAAAGGCTACGCAGGCACAAGGGAGCCCCTGGTGCGGACTGCTTCAGGGCATTGGCAGAGCACGCCAGGTACCTCTTTCCCACTTTCCTCAGGATATCAGTAGGCAAGGCATCCCCACTCAGCATCTCTTGCCTCTCTCTGTCTCTCTCTGCTTGTGTTCCTTCTCTGAAATCTCTTCCTTCTCCCCCTTGTCACTTCACACCTTGGAGTGCCTGACAGAGGGCCTTCAGACGAAAGAACAAAGGGGGAAGGCCTCTGGCTCTACTGCTTGCCCATGGGGAGAGAAGTTCTGGTAGTCTATCTGGAAGGTCTAGAGAGCAGTGATTGATTGGGGAGCTACATCACGGGCGGACCTGGCCAGGTGAAGCTCGCTGACAAGTGGCAGCCTCTCCGGAGACTACTAATTCCGCTGATAACATTCTATGCAAATAACCGGCTGAGTGCCATGGGCAGAAAACATTGACACATACCGGCCAGAGGCCTATTCTGGGTCTGAAGAGTCCACCCTGGTCTCCAGCAACTCATCATCTCAGCACACACTTTGCCTGCACGCGTGGAAACCGCCTCTCTCCACGAATGTCTTCACCTGCTAGGAAACACACGATGTCACTCAGCCAAAGGAGAGCACAGGCAAAGTCAACTGAAGCCCCCATTTTCAAGATTTTGCCCTCTGCTGCTCCACAGCCTCCGGTGGCACACTGCATGTGCGTCACTTCTCGGTAGACAAGGCCGAAATCCGGGCATCCAGGGCCCCAGCCGTCCACAGTCTACGGATGGCGGCATATGGATCACCTCTTTGCCTCGTACAGCAGGGAGGCCTGGGCCCTAGACTGGCTCCGCTAGAGCTCCACGACCTCAGCTATTTTCCCTGACCTTTGGCCCGTGCCCTCGTGAGTGTGTCATCTCTACTTCCACTTCTCTTCCCACCACACTGAATCCGCCACCTGCGGATACCTGAGCGTGGACATCAACATCTATCACTGGCTGCAGTGTCACAGGTCACTAGGTGTCTAGGCTCAGGCTGACCTTGGCTGTCTTCTGCCCAGGCAAGGAGCCTAATCCTTCCAAGGATATGAGGACACGTGCTCACTGGCCGACATCCTTTCTTTCATCCACACAGCGGTCTAGATGAGGGTAAAGAGGCCAGGGAGGCCAGGTGAGGGCTGAGTGTGGGGCCTAAGGCTTCTTTCCCAATCACCATGGTGACAGCCACCGGAAGGCTGGGCGGAACTTCTGACGGGGACGAGTCACAAACACTCAGCCAATAGGAGAGGTCCAGCCTAACCGGCCAGTTCCGCAGAGCCCTCCATTTTACCCATGGACAGACAACGGCCCCTTGCGTCTTTGGCCACAAAATCGAGGGCACCCAGGGAATAACTTCACAGTAGGCAACCCCGGATGTGAACACGTTCGACACACTGGGACAGCAGGCAGGTGCCTCTTTTCCACTTATGCTGGGATATCACTAGGCAAGGCGCCCTTCCTCAGCATCTGTGGCCTCTCTGTATGTGTTCACTCAGAGGAAACTCTTCATTCTACCCCTGAGACACATCACAAGTATGAGGGGCCTGAGAGAGAGCCTAGAGATGGAACGGGGGAGGCTTCTGGCTGTACTGCTTCCCCGTGGGGACAGAATAGCAGGTAGTCTCTCTGGAAGGTCTTAGCTTCTGTTGACTGACACGCGCAATACAGTAGGGGCGGACCCTGGCCAGGTGGAGCTTGTGGGCAGATGCAACCTCTCCGGCGACGAATAATTGCGCTGCTGCTTTGTATGGTGAAAACCTCCCCCCGCCAAGGGGGATGGGTAGAGAACATTGACCCACACCCGCCAGGGGCCTTTCCTGGGACTAAAGATCCCAACGTGGTCTCAACGTCGTCACCCTCTCAACACACACCTTTCCTGCACACGTAATCCTGCCTTTCTCCGTCAGGGCCCTATCCTACCAGGAAAAAAAGCAAGCCGCTCAAAAAGGCCGATGCCAGGGAAATCGAGGAAACACTGCCAGTTTCCAAATTTTTGCTGTCTACACGTCCCCGCCTCCGGTGCAAGGCTGCCTATGTGGCCGGGCTCCGAAGGCAAGGCCGAAATCCTGGCAGCCTGGGCCCCAGCAGTGCAATGGTTGATGGACGTGGGGACACGGATGACCCGTTCGCCACATACAGGAGGGATCCTTGGGCCCTTCACTGGCTCGCCATTCAGCTCCACGACGTCCACTACTGGCCCTGGCCTTTGCTTTGGCTGGTGCCCCATTAAACGTGTGCTCCGGAGCGATGTTTCTCCACCCATCACTAGCATTCTGCCACCAGGGGATATGTCAGTGTGGGAGTCACCATCTGTCACTGGCAGCAGTGTCACAAGTCACTAGACTTCCAGCTACCCGCTGACCTAGGCTGCCTTCTGCCCCAGGCAAGGTCCCGAATCCTTTATCCCAGATGCTGACACCTGGGCACTGGCGGACATTGATTTTTATCAACACAGAGGTCTGAGTGAGGGTCAGAGGGCCAGGTAGGTGAAGTGAAGGCCAGGTGGGCGGGGCTAAGGCTTCTTTGCCATCACCATAGAGACAGTCCCCCCACCGCAAGAGTGGGCGGAGCTTGGGATGGGCCTGGTGACAAGACTGAGCCAATGGCAGAGATCCGGCCCGCCAGGCAGATGACACAGGGCCCTCCATTGTGACCTATGACCCCTAGTGGCCACAGGATTTGAGCACACCCCGGGAAAGGCTACGCAGGCACAAGGGAGCCCCTGGTGCGGACTGCTTCAGGGCATTGGCAGAGCACGCCAGGTACCTCTTTCCCACTTTCCTCAGGATATCAGTAGGCAAGGCATCCCCACTCAGCATCTCTTGCCTCTCTCTGTCTCTCTCTGCTTGTGTTCCTTCTCTGAAATCTCTTCCTTCTCCCCCTTGTCACTTCACACCTTGGAGTGCCTGACAGAGGGCCTTCAGACGAAAGAACAAAGGGGGAAGGCCTCTGGCTCTACTGCTTGCCCATGGGGAGAGAAGTTCTGGTAGTCTATCTGGAAGGTCTAGAGAGCAGTGATTGATTGGGGAGCTACATCACGGGCGGACCTGGCCAGGTGAAGCTCGCTGACAAGTGGCAGCCTCTCCGGAGACTACTAATTCCGCTGATAACATTCTATGCAAATAACCGGCTGAGTGCCATGGGCAGAAAACATTGACACATACCGGCCAGAGGCCTATTCTGGGTCTGAAGAGTCCACCCTGGTCTCCAGCAACTCATCATCTCAGCACACACTTTGCCTGCACGCGTGGAAACCGCCTCTCTCCACGAATGTCTTCACCTGCTAGGAAACACACGATGTCACTCAGCCAAAGGAGAGCACAGGCAAAGTCAACTGAAGCCCCCATTTTCAAGATTTTGCCCTCTGCTGCTCCACAGCCTCCGGTGGCACACTGCATGTGCGTCACTTCTCGGTAGACAAGGCCGAAATCCGGGCATCCAGGGCCCCAGCCGTCCACAGTCTACGGATGGCGGCATATGGATCACCTCTTTGCCTCGTACAGCAGGGAGGCCTGGGCCCTAGACTGGCTCCGCTAGAGCTCCACGACCTCAGCTATTTTCCCTGACCTTTGGCCCGTGCCCTCGTGAGTGTGTCATCTCTACTTCCACTTCTCTTCCCACCACACTGAATCCGCCACCTGCGGATACCTGAGCGTGGACATCAACATCTATCACTGGCTGCAGTGTCACAGGTCACTAGGTGTCTAGGCTCAGGCTGACCTTGGCTGTCTTCTGCCCAGGCAAGGAGCCTAATCCTTCCAAGGATATGAGGACACGTGCTCACTGGCCGACATCCTTTCTTTCATCCACACAGCGGTCTAGATGAGGGTAAAGAGGCCAGGGAGGCCAGGTGAGGGCTGAGTGTGGGGCCTAAGGCTTCTTTCCCAATCACCATGGTGACAGCCACCGGAAGGCTGGGCGGAACTTCTGACGGGGACGAGTCACAAACACTCAGCCAATAGGAGAGGTCCAGCCTAACCGGCCAGTTCCGCAGAGCCCTCCATTTTACCCATGGACAGACAACGGCCCCTTGCGTCTTTGGCCACAAAATCGAGGGCACCCAGGGAATAACTTCACAGTAGGCAACCCCGGATGTGAACACGTTCGACACACTGGGACAGCAGGCAGGTGCCTCTTTTCCACTTATGCTGGGATATCACTAGGCAAGGCGCCCTTCCTCAGCATCTGTGGCCTCTCTGTATGTGTTCACTCAGAGGAAACTCTTCATTCTACCCCTGAGACACATCACAAGTATGAGGGGCCTGAGAGAGAGCCTAGAGATGGAACGGGGGAGGCTTCTGGCTGTACTGCTTCCCCGTGGGGACAGAATAGCAGGTAGTCTCTCTGGAAGGTCTTAGCTTCTGTTGACTGACACGCGCAATACAGTAGGGGCGGACCCTGGCCAGGTGGAGCTTGTGGGCAGATGCAACCTCTCCGGCGACGAATAATTGCGCTGCTGCTTTGTATGGTGAAAACCTCCCCCCGCCAAGGGGGATGGGTAGAGAACATTGACCCACACCCGCCAGGGGCCTTTCCTGGGACTAAAGATCCCAACGTGGTCTCAACGTCGTCACCCTCTCAACACACACCTTTCCTGCACACGTAATCCTGCCTTTCTCCGTCAGGGCCCTATCCTACCAGGAAAAAAAGCAAGCCGCTCAAAAAGGCCGATGCCAGGGAAATCGAGGAAACACTGCCAGTTTCCAAATTTTTGCTGTCTACACGTCCCCGCCTCCGGTGCAAGGCTGCCTATGTGGCCGGGCTCCGAAGGCAAGGCCGAAATCCTGGCAGCCTGGGCCCCAGCAGTGCAATGGTTGATGGACGTGGGGACACGGATGACCCGTTCGCCACATACAGGAGGGATCCTTGGGCCCTTCACTGGCTCGCCATTCAGCTCCACGACGTCCACTACTGGCCCTGGCCTTTGCTTTGGCTGGTGCCCCATTAAACGTGTGCTCCGGAGCGATGTTTCTCCACCCATCACTAGCATTCTGCCACCAGGGGATATGTCAGTGTGGGAGTCACCATCTGTCACTGGCAGCAGTGTCACAAGTCACTAGACTTCCAGCTACCCGCTGACCTAGGCTGCCTTCTGCCCCAGGCAAGGTCCCGAATCCTTTATCCCAGATGCTGACACCTGGGCACTGGCGGACATTGATTTTTATCAACACAGAGGTCTGAGTGAGGGTCAGAGGGCCAGGTAGGTGAAGTGAAGGCCAGGTGGGCGGGGCTAAGGCTTCTTTGCCATCACCATAGAGACAGTCCCCCCACCGCAAGAGTGGGCGGAGCTTGGGATGGGCCTGGTGACAAGACTGAGCCAATGGCAGAGATCCGGCCCGCCAGGCAGATGACACAGGGCCCTCCATTGTGACCTATGACCCCTAGTGGCCACAGGATTTGAGCACACCCCGGGAAAGGCTACGCAGGCACAAGGGAGCCCCTGGTGCGGACTGCTTCAGGGCATTGGCAGAGCACGCCAGGTACCTCTTTCCCACTTTCCTCAGGATATCAGTAGGCAAGGCATCCCCACTCAGCATCTCTTGCCTCTCTCTGTCTCTCTCTGCTTGTGTTCCTTCTCTGAAATCTCTTCCTTCTCCCCCTTGTCACTTCACACCTTGGAGTGCCTGACAGAGGGCCTTGAGACGAAAGAACAAAGGGGGAAGGCCTCTGGCTCTACTGCTTGCCCATGGGGAGAGAAGTTCTGGTAGTCTATCTGGAAGGTCTAGAGAGCAGTGATTGATTGGGGAGCTACATCACGGGCGGACCTGGCCAGGTGAAGCTCGCTGACAAGTGGCAGCCTCTCCGGAGACTACTAATTCCGCTGATAACATTCTATGCAAATAACCGGCTGAGTGCCATGGGCAGAAAACATTGACACATACCGGCCAGAGGCCTATTCTGGGTCTGAAGAGTCCACCCTGGTCTCCAGCAACTCATCATCTCAGCACACACTTTTCCTGCACGCGTGGAAACCGCCTCTCTCCACGAATGTCTTCACCTGCTAGGAAACACACGATGTCACTCAGCCAAAGGAGAGCACAGGCAAAGTCAACTGAAGCCCCCATTTTCAAGATTTTGCCCTCTGCTGCTCCACAGCCTCCGGTGGCACACTGCATGTGCGTCACTTCTCGGTAGACAAGGCCGAAATCCGGGCATCCAGGGCCCCAGCCGTCCACAGTCTACGGATGGCGGCATATGGATCACCTCTTTGCCTCGTACAGCAGGGAGGCCTGGGCCCTAGACTGGCTCCGCTAGAGCTCCACGACCTCAGCTATTTTCCCTGACCTTTGGCCCGTGCCCTCGTGAGTGTGTCATCTCTACTTCCACTTCTCTTCCCACCACACTGAATCCGCCACCTGCGGATACCTGAGCGTGGACATCAACATCTATCACTGGCTGCAGTGTCACAGGTCACTAGGTGTCTAGGCTCAGGCTGACCTTGGCTGTCTTCTGCCCAGGCAAGGAGCCTAATCCTTCCAAGGAAATGAGGACACGTGCTCAATGGCCGACATCCTTTCTTTCATCCACACAGCGGTCTAGATGAGGGTAAAGAGGCCAGGGAGGCCAGGTGAGGGCTGAGTGTGGGGCCTAAGGCTTCTTTCCCAATCACCATGGTGACAGCCACCAGAAGGCTGGGCGGAACTTCTGACGGCGACGAGTCACAAACACTCAGCCAATAGGAGAGGTCCAGCCTAACCGGCCAGTTCCGCAGAGCCCTCCATTTTACCCATGGACAGACAACGGCCCCTTGCGTCTTTGGCCACAAAATCGAGGGCACCCAGGGAATAACTTCACAGTAGGCAACCCCGGATGTGAACACGTTCGACACACTGGGACAGCAGGCAGGTACCTCTTTTCCACTTATGCTGGGATATCACTAGGCAAGGCGCCCTTCCTCAGCATCTGTGGCCTCTCTGTATGTGTTCACTCAGAGGAAACTCTTCATTCTACCCCTGAGACACATCACAAGTATGAGGGGCCTGAGAGAGAGCCTAGAGATGGAACGGGGGAGGCTTCTGGCTGTACTGCTTCCCCGTGGGGACAGAATAGCAGTTAGTCTCTCTGGAAGGTCTTAGCTTCTGTTGACTGACACGCGCAATACAGTAGGGGCGGACCCTGGCCAGGTGGAGCTTGTGGGCAGATGCAACCTCTCCGGCGACGAATAATTGCGCTGCTGCTTTGTATGGTGAAAACCTCCCCCCGCCAAGGGGGATGGGTAGAGAACATTGACCCACACCCGCCAGGGGCCTTTCCTGGGACTAAAGATCCCAACGTGGTCTCAACGTCGTCACCCTCTCAACACACACCTTTCCTGCACACGTAATCCTGCCTTTCTCCGTCAGGGCCCTATCCTACCAGGAAAAAAAGCAAGCCGCTCAAAAAGGCCGATGCCAGGGAAATCGAGGAAACACTGCCAGTTTCCAAATTTTTGCTGTCTACACGTCCCCGCCTCCGGTGCAAGGCTGCCTATGTGGCCGGGCTCCGAAGGCAAGGCCGAAATCCTGGCAGCCTGGGCCCCAGCAGTGCAATGGTTGATGGACGTGGGGACACGGATGACCCGTTCGCCACATACACGAGGGATCCTTCGGCCCTTCACTGGCTCGCCATTCAGCTCCACGACGTCCACTACTGGCCCTGGCCTTTGCTGTGGCTGGTGCCCCATTAAACGTGTGCTCCGGAGCGATGTTTCTCCACCCATCACTAGCATTCTGTCAGCAGGGGATATGTCAGTGTGCGAGTCACCATTTGTCACTGGCAGCAGTGTCACAAGTCGCTAGACTTCCAGCTACCCGCTGACCTAGGAAGCCTTCTGCCCCAGGCAAGGTCCCGAATCCTTTATCCCAGATGCTGACACCTGGGCACTGGCGGACATTGATTTTTATCAACACAGAGGTCTGAGTGAGGGTCAGAGGGCCAGGTAGGTGAAGTGAAGGCCAGGTGGGCGGGGCTAAGGCTTCTTTGCCATCACCATAGAGACAGTCCCCCCACCGCAAGAGTGGGCGGAGCTTGGGATGGGCCTGGTGACAAGACTGAGCCAATGGCAGAGATCCGGCCCGCCAGGCAGATGACACAGGGCCCTCCATTGTGACCTATGACCCCTAGTGGCCACAGGATTTGAGCACACCCCGGGAAAGGCTACGCAGGCACAAGGGAGCCCCTGGTGCGGACTGCTTCAGGGCATTGGCAGAGCACGCCAGGTACCTCTTTCCCACTTTCCTCAGGATATCAGTAGGCAAGGCATCCCCACTCAGCATCTCTTGCCTCTCTCTGTCTCGCTCTGCTTGTGTTCCTTCTCTGAAATCTCTTCCTTCTCCCCCTTGTCACTTCACACCTTGGAGTGCCTGACAGAGGGCCTTGAGACGAAAGAACAAAGGGGGAAGGCCTCTGGCTCTACTGCTTGCCCATGGGGAGAGAAGTTCTGGTAGTCTATCTGGAAGGTCTAGAGAGCAGTGATTGATTGGGGAGCTACATCACGGGCGGACCTGGCCAGGTGAAGCTCGCTGACAAGTGGCAGCCTCTCCGGAGACTACTAATTCCGCTGATAACATTCTATGCAAATAACCGGCTGAGTGCCATGGGCAGAAAACATTGACACATACCTGCCAGAGGCCTATTCTGGGTCTGAAGAGTCCACCCTGGTCTCCAGCAACTCATCATCTCAGCACACACTTTGCCTGCACGCGTGGAAACCGCCTCTCTCCACGAATGTCTTCACCTGCTAGGAAACACACGATGTCACTCAGCCAAAGGAGAACACAGGCAAAGTCAATTGAAGCCCCCATTTTCAAGATTTTGCCCTCTGCTGCTCCACAGCCTCCGGTGGCACACTGCATGTGTGTCACTTCTCGGTAGACAAGGACGAAATCCGGGCATCCAGGGCCCCAGCCGTCCACAGTCTACGGATGGCGGCATATGGATCACCTCTTTGCCTCGTACAGCAGGGAGGCCTGGGCCCTAGACTGGCTCCGCTAGAGCTCCACGACCTCAGCTATTTTCCCTGACCTTTGGCCCGTGCCCTCGTGAGTGTGTCATCTCTACTTCCACTTCTCTTCCCACCACACTGAATCCGCCACCTGCGGATACCTGAGCGTGGACATCAACATCTATCACTGGCTGCAGTGTCACAGGTCACTAGGTGTCTAGGCTCAGGCTGACCTTGGCTGTCTTCTGCCCAGGCAAGGAGCCTAATCCTTCCAAGGAAATGAGGACACGTGCTCAATGGCCGACATCCTTTCTTTCATCCACACAGCGGTCTAGATGAGGGTAAAGAGGCCAGGGAGGCCAGGTGAGGGCTGAGTGTGGGGCCTAAGGCTTCTTTCCCAATCACCATGGTGACAGCCACCGGAAGGCTGGGCGGAACTTCTGACGGGGACGAGTCACAAACACTCAGCCAATAGGAGAGGTCCAGCCTAACCGGCCAGTTCCGCAGAGCCCTCCATTTTACCCATGGACAGACAACGGCCCCTTGCGTCTTTGGCCACAAAATCGAGGGCACCCAGGGAATAACTTCACAGTAGGCAACCCCGGATGTGAACACGTTCGACACACTGGGACAGCAGGCAGGTGCCTCTTTTCCACTTATGCTGGGATATCACTAGGCAAGGCGCCCTTCCTCAGCATCTGTGGCCTCTCTGTATGTGTTCACTCAGAGGAAACTCTTCATTCTACCCCTGAGACACATCACAAGTATGAGGGGCCTGAGAGAGAGCCTAGAGATGGAACGGGGGAGGCTTCTGGCTGTACTGCTTCCCCGTGGGGACAGAATAGCAGGTAGTCTCTCTGGAAGGTCTTAGCTTCTGTTGACTGACACGCGCAATACAGTAGGGGCGGACCCTGGCCAGGTGGAGCTTGTGGGCAGATGCAACCTCTCCGGCGACGAATAATTGCGCTGCTGCTTTGTATGGTGAAAACCTCCCCCCGCCAAGGGGGATGGGTAGAGAACATTGACCCACACCCGCCAGGGGCCTTTCCTGGGACTAAAGATCCCAACGTGGTCTCAACGTCGTCACCCTCTCAACACACACCTTTCCTGCACACGTAATCCTGCCTTTCTCCGTCAGGGCCCTATCCTACCAGGAAAAAAAGCAAGCCGCTCAAAAAGGCCGATGCCAGGGAAATCGAGGAAACACTGCCAGTTTCCAAATTTTTGCTGTCTACACGTCCCCGCCTCCGGTGCAAGGCTGCCTATGTGGCCGGGCTCCGAAGGCAAGGCCGAAATCCTGGCAGCCCGGGCCCCAGCAGTGCAATGGTTGATGGACGTGGGGACACGGATGACCCGTTCGCCACATACAGGAGGGATCCTTGGGCCCTTCACTGGCTCGCCATTCAGCTCCACGACGTCCACTACTGGCCCTGGCCTTTGCTTTGGCTGGTGCCCCATTAAACGTGTGCTCCGGAGCGATGTTTCTCCACCCATCACTAGCATTCTGCCACCAGGGGATATGTCAGTGTGGGAGTCACCATCTGTCACTGGCAGCAGTGTCACAAGTCACTAGACTTCCAGCTACCCGCTGACCTAGGCTGCCTTCTGCCCCAGGCAAGGTCCCGAATCCTTTATCCCAGATGCTGACACCTGGGCACTGGCGGACATTGATGTTTATCAACACAGAGGTCTGAGTGAGGGTCAGAGGGCCAGGTAGGTGAAGTGAAGGCCAGGTGGGCGGGGCTAAGGCTTCTTTGCCATCACCATAGAGACAGTCCCCCCACCGCAAGAGTGGGCGGAGCTTGGGATGGGCCTGGTGACAAGACTGAGCCAATGGCAGAGATCCGGCCCGCCAGGCAGATGACACAGGGCCCTCCATTGTGACCTATGACCCCTAGCGGCCACAGGATTTGAGCACACCCCGGGAAAGGCTACGCAGGCACAAGGGAGCCCCTGGTGCGGACTGCTTCAGGGCATTGGCAGAGCATGCCAGGTACCTCTTTCCCACTTTCCTCAGGATATCAGTAGGCAAGGCATCCCCACTCAGCATCTCTTGCCTCTCTCTGTCTCTCTCTGCTTGTGTTCCTTCTCTGAAATCTCTTCCTTCTCCCCCTTGTCACTTCACACCTTGGAGTGCCTGACAGAGGGCCTTCACACGAAAGAACAAAGGGGGAAGGCCTCTGGCTCTACTGCTTGCCCATGGGGAGAGAAGTTCTGGTAGTCTATCTGGAACGTCTAGAGAGCAGTGATTGATTGGGGAGCTACATCACGGGCGGACCTGGCCAGGTGAAGCTCGCTGACAAGTGGCAGCCTCTCCGGAGACTACTAATTCCGCTGATAACATTCTATGCAAATAACCGGCTGAGTGCCATGGGCAGAAAACATTGACACATACCTGCCAGAGGCCTATTCTGGGTCTGAAGAGTCCACCCTGGTCTCCAGCAACTCATCATCTCAGCACACACTTTGCCTGCACGCGTGGAAACCGCCTCTCTCCACGAATGTCTTCACCTGGTAGGAAACACACGATGTCACTCAGCCAAAGGAGAGCACAGGCAAAGTCAACTGAAGCCCCCATTTTCAAGATTTTGCCCTCTGCTGCTCCACAGCCTCCGGTGGCACACTGCATGTGCGTCACTTCTCGGTAGACAAGGACGAAATCCGGGCATCCAGGGCCCAGCCGTCCACAGTCTACGGATGGCGGCATATGGATCACCTCTTTGCCTCGTACAGCAGGGAGGCCTGGGCCCTAGACTGGCTCCGCTAGAGCTCCACGACCTCAGCTATTTTCCCTGACCTTTGGCCCGTGCCCTCGTGAGTGTGTCATCTCTACTTCCACTTCTCTTCCCACCACACTGAATCCGCCACCTGCGGATACCTCAGCGTGGACATCAACATCTATCACTGGCTGCAGTGTCACAGGTCACTAGGTGTCTAGGCTCAGGCTGACCTTGGCTGTCTTCTGCCCAGGCAAGGAGCCTAATCCTTCCAAGGAAATGAGGACACGTGCTCACTGGCCGACATCCTTTCTTTCATCCACACAGCGGTCTAGATGAGGGTAAAGAGGCCAGGGAGGCCAGGTGAGGGCTGAGTGTGGGGCCTAAGGCTTCTTTCCCAATCACCATGGTGACAGCCACCAGAAGGCTGGGCGGAACTTCTGACGGGGACGAGTCACAAACACTCAGCCAATAGGAGAGGTCCAGCCTAACCGGCCAGTTCCACAGAGCCCTCCATTTTACCCATGGACAGACAACGGCCCCTTGCGTCTTTGGCCACAAAATCGAGGGCACCCAGGGAATAACTTCACAGTAGGCAACCCCGGATGTGAACACGTTCGACACACTGGGACAGCAGGCAGGTACCTCTTTTCCACTTATGCTGGGATATCACTAGGCAAGGCGCCCTTCCTCAGCATCTGTGGCCTCTCTGTATGTGTTCACTCAGAGGAAACTCTTCATTCTACCCCTGAGACACATCACAAGTATGAGGGGCCTGAGAGAGAGCCTAGAGATGGAACGGGGGAGGCTTCTGGCTGTACTGCTTCCCCGTGGGGACAGAATAGCAGGTAGTCTCTCTGGAAGGTCTTAGCTTCTGTTGACTGACACGCGCAATACAGTAGGGGCGGACCCTGGCCAGGTGGAGCTTGTGGGCAGATGCAACCTCTCCGGCGACGAATAATTGCGCTGCTGCTTTGTATGGTGAAAACCTCCCCCCGCCAAGGGGGATGGGTAGAGAACATTGACCCACACCCGCCAGGGGCCTTTCCTGGGACTAAAGATCCCAACGTGGTCTCAACGTCGTCACCCTCTCAACACACACCTTTCCTGCACACGTAATCCTGCCTTTCTCCGTCAGGGCCCTATCCTACCAGGAAAAAAAGCAAGCCGCTCAAAAAGGCCGATGCCAGGGAAATCGAGGAAACACTGCCAGTTTCCAAATTTTGGCTGTCTACACGTCCCCGCCTCCGGTGCAAGGCTGCCTATGTGGCCGGGCTCCGAAGGCAAGGCCGAAATCCTGGCAGCCTGGGCCCCAGCAGTGCAATGGTTGATGGACGTGGGGACACGGATGACCCGTTCGCCACATACAGGAGGGATCCTTGGGCCCTTCACTGGCTCGCCATTCAGCTCCACGACGTCCGCTACTGGCCCTGGCCTTTGCTTTGGCTGGTGCCCCATTAAACGTGTGCTCCGGAGCGATGTTTCTCCACCCATCACTACCATTCTGCCACCAGGGGATATGTCAGTGTGGGAGTCACCATCTGTCACTGGCAGCAGTGTCACAAGTCACTAGACTTCCAGCTACCCGCTGACCTAGGCTGCCTTCTGCCCCAGGCAAGGTCCCGAATCCTTTATCCCAGATGCTGACACCTGGGCACTGGCGGACATTGATTTTTATCAACACAGAGGTCTGAGTGAGGGTCAGAGGGCCAGGTAGGTGAAGTGAAGGCCAGGTGGGCGGGGCCAAGGCTTCTTTGCCATCACCATAGAGACAGTCCCCCCACCGCAAGAGTGGGCGGAGCTTGGGATGGGCCTGGTGACAAGACTGAGCAATGGCAGAGATCCGGCCTGCCAGGCAGATGACACAGGGCCCTCCATTGTGACCTATGACCCCTAGTGGCCACAGGATTTGAGCACACCCCGGGAAAGGCTACGCAGGCACAAGGGAGCCCCTGGTGCGGACTGCTTCAGGGCATTGGCAGAGCACGCCAGGTACCTCTTTCCCACTTTCCTCAGGATATCAGTAGGCAAGGCATCCCCACTCAGCATCTCTTGCCTCTCTCTGTCTCTCTCTGCTTGTGTTCCTTCTCTGAAATCTCTTCCTTCTCCCCCTTGTCACTTCACACCTTGGAGTGCCTGACAGAGGGCCTTGAGACGAAAGCACAAAGGGGGAAGGCCTCTGGCTCTACTGCTTGCCCATGGGGAGAGAAGTTCTGGTAGTCTATCTGGAACGTCTAGAGAGCAGTGATTTATTGGGGAGCTACATCACGGGCGGACCTGGCCAGGTGAAGCTCGCTGACAAGTGGCAGCCACTCCGGAGACTACTAATTCCGCTGATAACAGTCTATGCAAATAACCGGCTGAGTGCCATGGGCAGAAAACATTGACACATACCTGCCAGAGGCCTATTCTGGGTCTGAAGAGTCCACCCTGGTCTCCAGCAACTCATCATCTCAGCACACACTTTGCCTGCACGCGTGGAAACCGCCTCTCTCCACGAATGTCTTCACCTGCTAGGAAACACACGATGTCACTCAGCCAAAGGAGAGCACAGGCAAAGTCAACTGAAGCCCCCATTTTCAAGATTTTGCCCTCTGCTGCTCCACAGCCTCCGGTGGCACACTGCATGTGCGTCACTTCTCGGTAGACAAGGACGAAATCCGGGCATCCAGGGCCCAGCCGTCCACAGTCTACGGATGGCGGCATATGGATCACCTCTTTGCCTCGTACAGCAGGGAGGCCTGGGCCCTAGACTGGCTCCGCTAGAGCTCCACGACCTCAGCTATTTTCCCTGACCTTTGGCCCGTGCCCTCGTGAGTGTGTCATCTCTACTTCCACTTCTCTTCCCACCACACTGAATCCGCCACCTGCGGATACCTCAGCGTGGACATCAACATCTATCACTGGCTGCAGTGTCACAGGTCACTAGGTGTCTAGGCTCAGGCTGACCTTGGCTGTCTTCTGCCCAGGCAAGGAGCCTAATCCTTCCAAGGAAATGAGGACACGTGCTCACTGGCCGACATCCTTTCTTTCATCCACACAGCGGTCTAGATGAGGGTAAAGAGGCCAGGGAGGCCAGGTGAGGGCTGAGTGTGGGGCCTAAGGCTTCTTTCCCAATCACCATGGTGACAGCCACCGGAAGGCTGGGCGGAACTTCTGACGGGGACGAGTCACAAACACTCAGCCAATAGGAGAGGTCCAGCCTAACCGGCCAGTTCCGCAGAGCCCTCCATTTTACCCATGGACAGACAACGGCCCCTTGCGTCTTTGGCCACAAAATCGAGGGCACCCAGGGAATAACTTCACAGTAGGCAACCCCGGATGTGAACACGTTCGACACACTGGGACAGCAGGCAGGTACCTCTTTTCCACTTATGCTGGGATATCACTAGGCAAGGCGCCCTTCCTCAGCATCTGTGGCCTCTCTGTATGTGTTCACTCAGAGGAAACTCTTCATTCTACCCCTGAGACACATCACAAGTATGAGGGGCCTGAGAGAGAGCCTAGAGATGGAACGGGGGAGGCTTCTGGCTGTACTGCTTCCCCGTGGGGACAGAATAGCAGTTAGTCTCTCTGGAAGGTCTTAGCTTCTGTTGACTGACACGCGCAATACAGTAGGGGCGGACCCTGGCCAGGTGGAGCTTGTGGGCAGATGCAACCTCTCCGGCGACGAATAATTGCGCTGCTGCTTTGTATGGTGAAAACCTCCCCCCGCCAAGGGGGATGGGTAGAGAACATTGACCCACACCCGCCAGGGGCCTTTCCTGGGACTAAAGATCCCAACGTGGTCTCAACGTCGTCACCCTCTCAACACACACCTTTCCTGCACACGTAATCCTGCCTTTCTCCGTCAGGGCCCTATCCTACCAGGAAAAAAAGCAAGCCGCTCAAAAAGGCCGATGCCAGGGAAATCGAGGAAACACTGCCAGTTTCCAAATTTTTGCTGTCTACACGTCCCCGCCTCCGGTGCAAGGCTGCCTATGTGGCCGGGCTCCGAAGGCAAGGCCGAAATCCTGGCAGCCTGGGCCCCAGCAGTGCAATGGTTGATGGACGTGGGGACACGGATGACCCGTTCGCCACATACACGAGGGATCCTTCGGCCCTTCACTGGCTCGCCATTCAGCTCCACGACGTCCACTACTGGCCCTGGCCTTTGCTGTGGCTGGTGCCCCATTAAACGTGTGCTCCGGAGCGATGTTTCTCCACCCATCACTAGCATTCTGTCAGCAGGGGATATGTCAGTGTGCGAGTCACCATTTGTCACTGGCAGCAGTGTCACAAGTCGCTAGACTTCCAGCTACCCGCTGACCTAGGAAGCCTTCTGCCCCAGGCAAGGTCCCGAATCCTTTATCCCAGATGCTGACACCTGGGCACTGGCGGACATTGATTTTTATCAACACAGAGGTCTGAGTGAGGGTCAGAGGGCCAGGTAGGTGAAGTGAAGGCCAGGTGGGCGGGGCTAAGGCTTCTTTGCCATCACCATAGAGACAGTCCCCCCACCGCAAGAGTGGGCGGAGCTTGGGATGGGCCTGGTGACAAGACTGAGCCAATGGCAGAGATCCGGCCCGCCAGGCAGATGACACAGGGCCCTCCATTGTGACCTATGACCCCTAGTGGCCACAGGATTTGAGCACACCCCGGGAAAGGCTACGCAGGCACAAGGGAGCCCCTGGTGCGGACTGCTTCAGGGCATTGGCAGAGCACGCCAGGTACCTCTTTCCCACTTTCCTCAGGATATCAGTAGGCAAGGCATCCCCACTCAGCATCTCTTGCCTCTCTCTGTCTCGCTCTGCTTGTGTTCCTTCTCTGAAATCTCTTCCTTCTCCCCCTTGTCACTTCACACCTTGGAGTGCCTGACAGAGGGCCTTGAGACGAAAGAACAAAGGGGGAAGGCCTCTGGCTCTACTGCTTGCCCATGGGGAGAGAAGTTCTGGTAGTCTATCTGGAAGGTCTAGAGAGCAGTGATTGATTGGGGAGCTACATCACGGGCGGACCTGGCCAGGTGAAGCTCGCTGACAAGTGGCAGCCTCTCCGGAGACTACTAATTCCGCTGATAACATTCTATGCAAATAACCGGCTGAGTGCCATGGGCAGAAAACATTGACACATACCTGCCAGAGGCCTATTCTGGGTCTGAAGAGTCCACCCTGGTCTCCAGCAACTCATCATCTCAGCACACACTTTGCCTGCACGCGTGGAAACCGCCTCTCTCCACGAATGTCTTCACCTGCTAGGAAACACACGATGTCACTCAGCCAAAGGAGAACACAGGCAAAGTCAATTGAAGCCCCCATTTTCAAGATTTTGCCCTCTGCTGCTCCACAGCCTCCGGTGGCACACTGCATGTGTGTCACTTCTCGGTAGACAAGGACGAAATCCGGGCATCCAGGGCCCCAGCCGTCCACAGTCTACGGATGGCGGCATATGGATCACCTCTTTGCCTCGTACAGCAGGGAGGCCTGGGCCCTAGACTGGCTCCGCTAGAGCTCCACGACCTCAGCTATTTTCCCTGACCTTTGGCCCGTGCCCTCGTGAGTGTGTCATCTCTACTTCCACTTCTCTTCCCACCACACTGAATCCGCCACCTGCGGATACCTGAGCGTGGACATCAACATCTATCACTGGCTGCAGTGTCACAGGTCACTAGGTGTCTAGGCTCAGGCTGACCTTGGCTGTCTTCTGCCCAGGCAAGGAGCCTAATCCTTCCAAGGAAATGAGGACACGTGCTCAATGGCCGACATCCTTTCTTTCATCCACACAGCGGTCTAGATGAGGGTAAAGAGGCCAGGGAGGCCAGGTGAGGGCTGAGTGTGGGGCCTAAGGCTTCTTTCCCAATCACCATGGTGACAGCCACCGGAAGGCTGGGCGGAACTTCTGACGGGGACGAGTCACAAACACTCAGCCAATAGGAGAGGTCCAGCCTAACCGGCCAGTTCCGCAGAGCCCTCCATTTTACCCATGGACAGACAACGGCCCCTTGCGTCTTTGGCCACAAAATCGAGGGCACCCAGGGAATAACTTCACAGTAGGCAACCCCGGATGTGAACACGTTCGACACACTGGGACAGCAGGCAGGTGCCTCTTTTCCACTTATGCTGGGATATCACTAGGCAAGGCGCCCTTCCTCAGCATCTGTGGCCTCTCTGTATGTGTTCACTCAGAGGAAACTCTTCATTCTACCCCTGAGACACATCACAAGTATGAGGGGCCTGAGAGAGAGCCTAGAGATGGAACGGGGGAGGCTTCTGGCTGTACTGCTTCCCCGTGGGGACAGAATAGCAGGTAGTCTCTCTGGAAGGTCTTAGCTTCTGTTGACTGACACGCGCAATACAGTAGGGGCGGACCCTGGCCAGGTGGAGCTTGTGGGCAGATGCAACCTCTCCGGCGACGAATAATTGCGCTGCTGCTTTGTATGGTGAAAACCTCCCCCCGCCAAGGGGGATGGGTAGAGAACATTGACCCACACCCGCCAGGGGCCTTTCCTGGGACTAAAGATCCCAACGTGGTCTCAACGTCGTCACCCTCTCAACACACACCTTTCCTGCACACGTAATCCTGCCTTTCTCCGTCAGGGCCCTATCCTACCAGGAAAAAAAGCAAGCCGCTCAAAAAGGCCGATGCCAGGGAAATCGAGGAAACACTGCCAGTTTCCAAATTTTTGCTGTCTACACGTCCCCGCCTCCGGTGCAAGGCTGCCTATGTGGCCGGGCTCCGAAGGCAAGGCCGAAATCCTGGCAGCCCGGGCCCCAGCAGTGCAATGGTTGATGGACGTGGGGACACGGATGACCCGTTCGCCACATACAGGAGGGATCCTTGGGCCCTTCACTGGCTCGCCATTCAGCTCCACGACGTCCACTACTGGCCCTGGCCTTTGCTTTGGCTGGTGCCCCATTAAACGTGTGCTCCGGAGCGATGTTTCTCCACCCATCACTAGCATTCTGCCACCAGGGGATATGTCAGTGTGGGAGTCACCATCTGTCACTGGCAGCAGTGTCACAAGTCACTAGACTTCCAGCTACCCGCTGACCTAGGCTGCCTTCTGCCCCAGGCAAGGTCCCGAATCCTTTATCCCAGATGCTGACACCTGGGCACTGGCGGACATTGATGTTTATCAACACAGAGGTCTGAGTGAGGGTCAGAGGGCCAGGTAGGTGAAGTGAAGGCCAGGTGGGCGGGGCTAAGGCTTCTTTGCCATCACCATAGAGACAGTCCCCCCACCGCAAGAGTGGGCGGAGCTTGGGATGGGCCTGGTGACAAGACTGAGCCAATGGCAGAGATCCGGCCCGCCAGGCAGATGACACAGGGCCCTCCATTGTGACCTATGACCCCTAGCGGCCACAGGATTTGAGCACACCCCGGGAAAGGCTACGCAGGCACAAGGGAGCCCCTGGTGCGGACTGCTTCAGGGCATTGGCAGAGCATGCCAGGTACCTCTTTCCCACTTTCCTCAGGATATCAGTAGGCAAGGCATCCCCACTCAGCATCTCTTGCCTCTCTCTGTCTCTCTCTGCTTGTGTTCCTTCTCTGAAATCTCTTCCTTCTCCCCCTTGTCACTTCACACCTTGGAGTGCCTGACAGAGGGCCTTCACACGAAAGAACAAAGGGGGAAGGCCTCTGGCTCTACTGCTTGCCCATGGGGAGAGAAGTTCTGGTAGTCTATCTGGAACGTCTAGAGAGCAGTGATTGATTGGGGAGCTACATCACGGGCGGACCTGGCCAGGTGAAGCTCGCTGACAAGTGGCAGCCTCTCCGGAGACTACTAATTCCGCTGATAACATTCTATGCAAATAACCGGCTGAGTGCCATGGGCAGAAAACATTGACACATACCTGCCAGAGGCCTATTCTGGGTCTGAAGAGTCCACCCTGGTCTCCAGCAACTCATCATCTCAGCACACACTTTGCCTGCACGCGTGGAAACCGCCTCTCTCCACGAATGTCTTCACCTGGTAGGAAACACACGATGTCACTCAGCCAAAGGAGAGCACAGGCAAAGTCAACTGAAGCCCCCATTTTCAAGATTTTGCCCTCTGCTGCTCCACAGCCTCCGGTGGCACACTGCATGTGCGTCACTTCTCGGTAGACAAGGACGAAATCCGGGCATCCAGGGCCCAGCCGTCCACAGTCTACGGATGGCGGCATATGGATCACCTCTTTGCCTCGTACAGCAGGGAGGCCTGGGCCCTAGACTGGCTCCGCTAGAGCTCCACGACCTCAGCTATTTTCCCTGACCTTTGGCCCGTGCCCTCGTGAGTGTGTCATCTCTACTTCCACTTCTCTTCCCACCACACTGAATCCGCCACCTGCGGATACCTCAGCGTGGACATCAACATCTATCACTGGCTGCAGTGTCACAGGTCACTAGGTGTCTAGGCTCAGGCTGACCTTGGCTGTCTTCTGCCCAGGCAAGGAGCCTAATCCTTCCAAGGAAATGAGGACACGTGCTCACTGGCCGACATCCTTTCTTTCATCCACACAGCGGTCTAGATGAGGGTAAAGAGGCCAGGGAGGCCAGGTGAGGGCTGAGTGTGGGGCCTAAGGCTTCTTTCCCAATCACCATGGTGACAGCCACCAGAAGGCTGGGCGGAACTTCTGACGGGGACGAGTCACAAACACTCAGCCAATAGGAGAGGTCCAGCCTAACCGGCCAGTTCCACAGAGCCCTCCATTTTACCCATGGACAGACAACGGCCCCTTGCGTCTTTGGCCACAAAATCGAGGGCACCCAGGGAATAACTTCACAGTAGGCAACCCCGGATGTGAACACGTTCGACACACTGGGACAGCAGGCAGGTACCTCTTTTCCACTTATGCTGGGATATCACTAGGCAAGGCGCCCTTCCTCAGCATCTGTGGCCTCTCTGTATGTGTTCACTCAGAGGAAACTCTTCATTCTACCCCTGAGACACATCACAAGTATGAGGGGCCTGAGAGAGAGCCTAGAGATGGAACGGGGGAGGCTTCTGGCTGTACTGCTTCCCCGTGGGGACAGAATAGCAGGTAGTCTCTCTGGAAGGTCTTAGCTTCTGTTGACTGACACGCGCAATACAGTAGGGGCGGACCCTGGCCAGGTGGAGCTTGTGGGCAGATGCAACCTCTCCGGCGACGAATAATTGCGCTGCTGCTTTGTATGGTGAAAACCTCCCCCCGCCAAGGGGGATGGGTAGAGAACATTGACCCACACCCGCCAGGGGCCTTTCCTGGGACTAAAGATCCCAACGTGGTCTCAACGTCGTCACCCTCTCAACACACACCTTTCCTGCACACGTAATCCTGCCTTTCTCCGTCAGGGCCCTATCCTACCAGGAAAAAAAGCAAGCCGCTCAAAAAGGCCGATGCCAGGGAAATCGAGGAAACACTGCCAGTTTCCAAATTTTGGCTGTCTACACGTCCCCGCCTCCGGTGCAAGGCTGCCTATGTGGCCGGGCTCCGAAGGCAAGGCCGAAATCCTGGCAGCCTGGGCCCCAGCAGTGCAATGGTTGATGGACGTGGGGACACGGATGACCCGTTCGCCACATACAGGAGGGATCCTTGGGCCCTTCACTGGCTCGCCATTCAGCTCCACGACGTCCGCTACTGGCCCTGGCCTTTGCTTTGGCTGGTGCCCCATTAAACGTGTGCTCCGGAGCGATGTTTCTCCACCCATCACTACCATTCTGCCACCAGGGGATATGTCAGTGTGGGAGTCACCATCTGTCACTGGCAGCAGTGTCACAAGTCACTAGACTTCCAGCTACCCGCTGACCTAGGCTGCCTTCTGCCCCAGGCAAGGTCCCGAATCCTTTATCCCAGATGCTGACACCTGGGCACTGGCGGACATTGATTTTTATCAACACAGAGGTCTGAGTGAGGGTCAGAGGGCCAGGTAGGTGAAGTGAAGGCCAGGTGGGCGGGGCCAAGGCTTCTTTGCCATCACCATAGAGACAGTCCCCCCACCGCAAGAGTGGGCGGAGCTTGGGATGGGCCTGGTGACAAGACTGAGCAATGGCAGAGATCCGGCCTGCCAGGCAGATGACACAGGGCCCTCCATTGTGACCTATGACCCCTAGTGGCCACAGGATTTGAGCACACCCCGGGAAAGGCTACGCAGGCACAAGGGAGCCCCTGGTGCGGACTGCTTCAGGGCATTGGCAGAGCACGCCAGGTACCTCTTTCCCACTTTCCTCAGGATATCAGTAGGCAAGGCATCCCCACTCAGCATCTCTTGCCTCTCTCTGTCTCTCTCTGCTTGTGTTCCTTCTCTGAAATCTCTTCCTTCTCCCCCTTGTCACTTCACACCTTGGAGTGCCTGACAGAGGGCCTTGAGACGAAAGCACAAAGGGGGAAGGCCTCTGGCTCTACTGCTTGCCCATGGGGAGAGAAGTTCTGGTAGTCTATCTGGAACGTCTAGAGAGCAGTGATTTATTGGGGAGCTACATCACGGGCGGACCTGGCCAGGTGAAGCTCGCTGACAAGTGGCAGCCACTCCGGAGACTACTAATTCCGCTGATAACAGTCTATGCAAATAACCGGCTGAGTGCCATGGGCAGAAAACATTGACACATACCTGCCAGAGGCCTATTCTGGGTCTGAAGAGTCCACCCTGGTCTCCAGCAACTCATCATCTCAGCACACACTTTGCCTGCACGCGTGGAAACCGCCTCTCTCCACGAATGTCTTCACCTGCTAGGAAACACACGATGTCACTCAGCCAAAGGAGAGCACAGGCAAAGTCAACTGAAGCCCCCATTTTCAAGATTTTGCCCTCTGCTGCTCCACAGCCTCCGGTGGCACACTGCATGTGCGTCACTTCTCGGTAGACAAGGACGAAATCCGGGCATCCAGGGCCCAGCCGTCCACAGTCTACGGATGGCGGCATATGGATCACCTCTTTGCCTCGTACAGCAGGGAGGCCTGGGCCCTAGACTGGCTCCGCTAGAGCTCCACGACCTCAGCTATTTTCCCTGACCTTTGGCCCGTGCCCTCGTGAGTGTGTCATCTCTACTTCCACTTCTCTTCCCACCACACTGAATCCGCCACCTGCGGATACCTCAGCGTGGACATCAACATCTATCACTGGCTGCAGTGTCACAGGTCACTAGGTGTCTAGGCTCAGGCTGACCTTGGCTGTCTTCTGCCCAGGCAAGGAGCCTAATCCTTCCAAGGAAATGAGGACACGTGCTCACTGGCCGACATCCTTTCTTTCATCCACACAGCGGTCTAGATGAGGGTAAAGAGGCCAGGGAGGCCAGGTGAGGGCTGAGTGTGGGGCCTAAGGCTTCTTTCCCAATCACCATGGTGACAGCCACCGGAAGGCTGGGCGGAACTTCTGACGGGGACGAGTCACAAACACTCAGCCAATAGGAGAGGTCCAGCCTAACCGGCCAGTTCCGCAGAGCCCTCCATTTTACCCATGGACAGACAACGGCCCCTTGCGTCTTTGGCCACAAAATCGAGGGCACCCAGGGAATAACTTCACAGTAGGCAACCCCGGATGTGAACACGTTCGACACACTGGGACAGCAGGCAGGTACCTCTTTTCCACTTATGCTGGGATATCACTAGGCAAGGCGCCCTTCCTCAGCATCTGTGGCCTCTCTGTATGTGTTCACTCAGAGGAAACTCTTCATTCTACCCCTGAGACACATCACAAGTATGAGGGGCCTGAGAGAGAGCCTAGAGATGGAACGGGGGAGGCTTCTGGCTGTACTGCTTCCCCGTGGGGACAGAATAGCAGGTAGTCTCTCTGGAAGGTCTTAGCTTCTGTTGACTGACACGCGCAATACAGTAGGGGCGGACCCTGGCCAGGTGGAGCTTGTGGGCAGATGCAACCTCTCCGGCGACGAATAATTGCGCTGCTGCTTTGTATGGTGAAAACCTCCCCCCGCCAAGGGGGATGGGTAGAGAACATTGACCCACACCCGCCAGGGGCCTTTCCTGGGACTAAAGATCCCAACGTGGTCTCAACGTCGTCACCCTCTCAACACACACCTTTCCTGCACACGTAATCCTGCCTTTCTCCGTCAGGGCCCTATCCTACCAGGAAAAAAAGCAAGCCGCTCAAAAAGGCCGATGCCAGGGAAATCGAGGAAACACTGCCAGTTTCCAAATTTTTGCTGTCTACACGTCCCCGCCTCCGGTGCAAGGCTGCCTATGTGGCCGGGCTCCGAAGGCAAGGCTGAAATCCTGGCAGCCTGGGCCCCAGCAGTGCAATGGTTGATGGACGTGGGGACACGGATGACCCGTTCGCCACATACAGGAGGGATCCTTGGGCCCTTCACTGGCTCGCCATTCAGCTCCACGACGTCCACTACTGGCCCTGGCCTTTGCTTTGGCTGGTGCCCCATTAAACGTGTGCTCCGGAGCGATGTTTCTCCACCCATCACTACCATTCTGCCACCAGGGGATATGTCAGTGTGGGAGTCACCATCTGTCACTGGCAGCAGTGTCACAAGTCACTAGACTTCCAGCTACCCGCTGCCCTAGGCTGCCTTCTGCCCCAGGCAAGGTCCCGAATCCTTTATCCCAGATGCTGACACCTGGGCACTGGCGGACATTGATTTTTATCAACACAGAGGTCTGAGTGAGGGTCAGAGGGCCAGGTAGGTGAAGTGAAGGCCAGGTGGGCGGGGCCAAGGCTTCTTTGCCATCACCATAGAGACAGTCCCCCCACCGCAAGAGTGGGCGGAGCTTGGGATGGGCCTGGTGACAAGACTGAGCCAATGGCAGAGATCCGGCCTGCCAGGCAGATGACACAGGGCCCTCCATTGTGACCTATGACCCCTAGTGGCCACAGGATTTGAGCACACCCCGGGAAAGGCTACGCAGGCACAAGGGAGCCCCTGGTGCAGACTGCTTCAGGGCATTGGCAGAGCACGCCAGGTACCTCTTTCCCACTTTCCTCAGGATATCAGTAGGCAAGGCATCCCCACTCAGCATCTCTTGCCTCTCTCTGTCTCTCTCTGCTTGTGTTCCTTCTCTGAAATCTCTTCCTTCTCCCCCTTGTCACTTCACACCTTGGAGTGCCTGACAGAGGGCCTTGAGACGAAAGCACAAAGGGGGAAGGCCTCTGGCTCTACTGCTTGCCCATGGGGAGAGAAGTTCTGGTAGTCTATCTGGAACGTCTAGAGAGCAGTGATTTATTGGGGAGCTACATCACGGGCGGACCTGGCCAGGTGAAGCTCGCTGACAAGTGGCAGCCACTCCGGAGACTACTAATTCCGCTGATAACAGTCTATGCAAATAACCGGCTGAGTGCCATGGGCAGAAAACATTGACACATACCTGCCAGAGGCCTATTCTGGGTCTGAAGAGTCCACCCTGGTCTCCAGCAACTCATCATCTCAGCACACACTTTGCCTGCACGCGTGGAAACCGCCTCTCTCCACGAATGTCTTCACCTGCTAGGAAACACACGATGTCACTCAGCCAAAGGAGAGCACAGGCAAAGTCAACTGAAGCCCCCATTTTCAAGATTTTGCCCTCTGCTGCTCCACAGCCTCCGGTGGCACACTGCATGTGCGTCACTTCTCGGTAGACAAGGACGAAATCCGGGCATCCAGGGCCCAGCCGTCCACAGTCTACGGATGGCGGCATATGGATCACCTCTTTGCCTCGTACAGCAGGGAGGCCTGGGCCCTAGACTGGCTCCGCTAGAGCTCCACGACCTCAGCTATTTTCCCTGACCTTTGGCCCGTGCCCTCGTGAGTGTGTCATCTCTACTTCCACTTCTCTTCCCACCACACTGAATCCGCCACCTGCGGATACCTCAGCGTGGACATCAACATCTATCACTGGCTGCAGTGTCACAGGTCACTAGGTGTCTAGGCTCAGGCTGACCTTGGCTGTCTTCTGCCCAGGCAAGGAGCCTAATCCTTCCAAGGAAATGAGGACACGTGCTCACTGGCCGACATCCTTTCTTTCATCCACACAGCGGTCTAGATGAGGGGAAAGAGGCCAGGGAGGCCAGGTGAGGGCTGAGTGTGGGGCCTAAGGCTTCTTTCCCAATCACCATGGTGACAGCCACCGGAAGGCTGGGCGGAACTTCTGACGGGGACGAGTCACAAACACTCAGCCAATAGGAGAGGTCCAGCCTAACCGGCCAGTTCCGCAGAGCCCTCCATTTTACCCATGGACAGACAACGGCCCCTTGCGTCTTTGGCCACAAAATCGAGGGCACCCAGGGAATAACTTCACAGTAGGCAACCCCGGATGTGAACACGTTCGACACACTGGGACAGCAGGCAGGTGCCTCTTTTCCACTTATGCTGGGATATCACTAGGCAAGGCGCCCTTCCTCAGCATCTGTGGCCTCTCTGTATGTGTTCACTCAGAGGAAACTCTTCATTCTACCCCTGAGACACATCACAAGTATGAGGGGCCTGAGAGAGAGCCTAGACATGGAACGGGGGAGGCTTCTGGCTGTACTGCTTCCCCGTGGGGACAGAATAGCAGGTAGTCTCTCTGGAAGGTCTTAGCTTCTGTTGACTGACACGCGCAATACAGTAGGGGCGGACCCTGGCCAGGTGGAGCTTGTGGGCAGATGCAACCTCTCCGGCGACGAATAATTGCGCTGCTGCTTTGTATGGTGAAAACCTCCCCCCGCCAAGGGGGATGGGTAGAGAACATTGACCCACACCCGCCAGGGGCCTTTCCTGGGACTAAAGATCCCAACGTGGTCTCAACGTCGTCACCCTCTCAACACACACCTTTCCTGCACACGTAATCCTGCCTTTCTCCGTCAGGGCCCTATCCTACCAGGAAAAAAAGCAAGCCGCTCAAAAAGGCCGATGCCAGGGAAATCGAGGAAACACTGCCAGTTTCCAAATTTTTGCTGTCTACACGTCCCCGCCTCCGGTGCAAGGCTGCCTATGTGGCCGGGCTCCGAAGGCAAGGCCGAAATCCTGGCAGCCTGGGCCCCAGCAGTGCAATGGTTGATGGACGTGGGGACACGGATGACCCGTTCGCCACATACACGAGGGATCCTTGGGCCCTTCACTGGCTCGCCATTCAGCTCCACGACGTCCACTACTGGCCCTGGCCTTTGCTTTGGCTGGTGCCCCATTAAACGTGTGCTCCGGAGCGATGTTTCTCCACCCATCACTAGCATTCTGCCACCAGGGGATATGTCAGTGTGGGAGTCACCATCTGTCACTGGCAGCAGTGTCACAAGTCACTAGACTTCCAGCTACCCGCTGACCTAGGCTGCCTTCTGCCCCAGGCAAGGTCCCGAATCCTTTATCCCAGATGCTGACACCTGGGCACTGGCGGACATTGATTTTTATCAACACAGAGGTCTGAGTGAGGGTCAGAGGGCCAGGTAGGTGAAGTGAAGGCCAGGTGGGCGGGGCTAAGGCTTCTTTGCCATCACCATAGAGACAGTCCCCCCACCGCAAGAGTGGGCGGAGCTTGGGATGGGCCTGGTGACAAGACTGAGCCAATGGCAGAGATCCGGCCCGCCAGGCAGATGACACAGGGCCCTCCATTGTGACCTATGACCCCTAGTGGCCACAGGATTTGAGCACACCCCGGGAAAGGCTACGCAGGCACAAGGGAGCCCCTGGTGCGGACTGCTTCAGGGCATTGGCAGAGCACGCCAGGTACCTCTTTCCCACTTTCCTCAGGATATCAGTAGGCAAGGCATCCCCACTCAGCATCTCTTGCCTCTCTCTGTCTCTCTCTGCTTGTGTTCCTTCTCTGAAATCTCTTCCTTCTCCCCCTTGTCACTTCACACCTTGGAGTGCCTGACAGAGGGCCTTGAGACGAAAGAACAAAGGGGGAAGGCCTCTGGCTCTACTGCTTGCCCATGGGGAGAGAAGTTCTGGTAGTCTATCTGGAAGGTCTAGAGAGCAGTGATTGATTGGGGAGCTACATCACGGGCGGACCTGGGCAGGTGAAGCTCGCTGACAAGTGGCAGCCTCTCCGGAGACTACTAATTCCGCTGATAACATTCTATGCAAATAACCGGCTGAGTGCCATGGGCAGAAAACATTGACACATACCTGCCAGAGGCCTATTCTGGGTCTGAAGAGTCCACCCTGGTCTCCAGCAACTCATCATCTCAGCACACACTTTGCCTGCACGCGTGGAAACCGCCTCTCTCCACGAATGTCTTCACCTGCTAGGAAACACACGATGTCACTCAGCCAAAGGAGAGCACAGGCAAAGTCAACTGAAGCCCCCATTTTCAAGATTTTGCCCTCTGCTGCTCCACAGCCTCCGGTGGCACACTGCATGTGCGTCACTTCTCGGTAGACAAGGCCGAAATCCGGGCATCCAGGGCCCCAGCCGTCCACAGTCTACGGATGGCGGCATATGGATCACCTCTTTGCCTCGTACAGCAGGGAGGCCTGGGCCCTAGACTGGCTCCGCTAGAGCTCCACGACCTCAGCTATTTTCCCTGACCTTTGGCCCGTGCCCTCGTGAGTGTGTCATCTCTACTTCCACTTCTCTTCCCACCACACTGAATCCGCCACCTGCGGATACCTGAGCGTGGACATCAACATCTATCACTGGCTGCAGTGTCACAGCTCACTAGGTGTCTAGGCTCAGGCTGACCTTGGCTATCTTCTGCCCAGGCAAGGAGCCTAATCCTTCCAAGGAAATGAGGACACGTGCTCACTGGCCGACATCCTTTCTTTCATCCACACAGCGGTCTAGATGAGGGTAAAGAGGCCAGGGAGGCCAGGTGAGGGCTGAGTGTGGGGCCTAAGGCTTCTTTCCCAATCACCATGGTGAGAGCCACCGGAAGGCTGGGCGGAACTTCTGACGGGGACGAGTCACAAACACTCAGCCAATAGGAGAGGTCCAGCCTAACCGGCCAGTTCCGCAGAGCCCTCCATT
The DNA here is from genome assembly GCF_024166365.1 of Elephas maximus indicus. NCBI lineage: Eukaryota > Metazoa > Chordata > Mammalia > Proboscidea > Elephantidae > Elephas > Elephas maximus. The sequence continues at coordinate 48,509,444 of NC_064844.1, forward strand.
TTACCCATGGACAGACAACGGCCCCTTGCGTCTTTGGCCACAAAATCGAGGGCACCCAGGGAATAACTTCACAGTAGGCAACCCCGGATGTGAACACGTTCGACACACTGGGACAGCAGGCAGGTACCTCTTTTCCACTTATGCTGGGATATCACTAGGCAAGGCGCCCTTCCTCAGCATCTGTGGCCTCTCTGTATGTGTTCACTCAGAGGAAACTCTTCATTCTACCCCTGAGACACATCACAAGTATGAGGGGCCTGAGAGAGAGCCTAGAGATGGAACGGGGGAGGCTTCTGGCTGTACTGCTTCCCCGTGGGGACAGAATAGCAGGTAGTCTCTCTGGAAGGTCTTAGCTTCTGTTGACTGACACGCGCAATACAGTAGGGGCGGACCCTGGCCAGGTGGAGCTTGTGGGCAGATGCAACCTCTCCGGCGACGAATAATTGCGCTGCTGCTTTGTATGGTGAAAACCTCCCCCCGCCAAGGGGGATGGGTAGAGAACATTGACCCACACCCGCCAGGGGCCTTTCCTGGGACTAAAGATCCCAACGTGGTCTCAACGTCGTCACCCTCTCAACACACACCTTTCCTGCACACGTAATCCTGCCTTTCTCCGTCAGGGCCCTATCCTACCAGGAAAAAAAGCAAGCCGCTCAAAAAGGCCGATGCCAGGGAAATCGAGGAAACACTGCCAGTTTCCAAATTTTTGCTGTCTACACGTCCCCGCCTCCGGTGCAAGGCTGCCTATGTGGCCGGGCTCCGAAGGCAAGGCCGAAATCCTGGCAGCCTGGGCCCCAGCAGTGCAATGGTTGATGGACGTGGGGACACGGATGACCCGTTCGCCACATACACGAGGGATCCTTGGGCCCTTCACTGGCTCGCCATTCAGCTCCACGACGTCCACTACTGGCCCTGGCCTTTGCTTTGGCTGGTGCCCCATTAAACGTGTGCTCCGGAGCGATGTTTCTCCACCCATCACTAGCATTCTGCCACCAGGGGATATGTCAGTGTGGGAGTCACCATCTGTCACTGGCAGCAGTGTCACAAGTCACTAGACTTCCAGCTACCCGCTGACCTAGGCTGCCTTCTGCCCCAGGCAAGGTCCCGAATCCTTTATCCCAGATGCTGACACCTGGGCACTGGCGGACATTGATTTTTATCAACACAGAGGTCTGAGTGAGGGTCAGAGGGCCAGGTAGGTGAAGTGAAGGCCAGGTGGGCGGGGCTAAGGCTTCTTTGCCATCACCATAGAGACAGTCCCCCCACCGCAAGAGTGGGCGGAGCTTGGGATGGGCCTGGTGACAAGACTGAGCCAATGGCAGAGATCCGGCCCGCCAGGCAGATGACACAGGGCCCTCCATTGTGACCTATGACCCCTAGTGGCCACAGGATTTGAGCACACCCCGGGAAAGGCTACGCAGGCACAAGGGAGCCCCTGGTGCGGACTGCTTCAGGGCATTGGCAGAGCACGCCAGGTACCTCTTTCCCACTTTCCTCAGGATATCAGTAGGCAAGGCATCCCCACTCAGCATCTCTTGCCTCTCTCTGTCTCTCTCTGCTTGTGTTCCTTCTCTGAAATCTCTTCCTTCTCCCCCTTGTCACTTCACACCTTGGAGTGCCTGACAGAGGGCCTTGAGACGAAAGAACAAAGGGGGAAGGCCTCTGGCTCTACTGCTTGCCCATGGGGAGAGAAGTTCTGGTAGTCTATCTGGAAGGTCTAGAGAGCAGTGATTGATTGGGGAGCTACATCACGGGCGGACCTGGCCAGGTGAAGCTCGCTGACAAGTGGCAGCCTCTCCGGAGACTACTAATTCCGCTGATAACATTCTATGCAAATAACCGGCTGAGTGCCATGGGCAGAAAACATTGACACATACCTGCCAGAGGCCTATTCTGGGTCTGAAGAGTCCACCCTGGTCTCCAGCAACTCATCATCTCAGCACACACTTTGCCTGCACGCGTGGAAACCGCCTCTCTCCACGAATGTCTTCACCTGCTAGGAAACACACGATGTCACTCAGCCAAAGGAGAGCACAGGCAAAGTCAACTGAAGCCCCCATTTTCAAGATTTTGCCCTCTGCTGCTCCACAGCCTCCGGTGGCACACTGCATGTGCGTCACTTCTCGGTAGACAAGGCCGAAATCCGGGCATCCAGGGCCCCAGCCGTCCACAGTCTACGGATGGCGGCATATGGATCACCTCTTTGCCTCGTACAGCAGGGAGGCCTGGGCCCTAGACTGGCTCCGCTAGAGCTCCACGACCTCAGCTATTTTCCCTGACCTTTGGCCCGTGCCCTCGTGAGTGTGTCATCTCTACTTCCACTTCTCTTCCCACCACACTGAATCCGCCACCTGCGGATACCTGAGCGTGGACATCAACATCTATCACTGGCTGCAGTGTCACAGCTCACTAGGTGTCTAGGCTCAGGCTGACCTTGGCTGTCTTCTGCCCAGGCAAGGAGCCTAATCCTTCCAAGGAAATGAGGACACGTGCTCACTGGCCGACATCCTTTCTTTCATCCACACAGCGGTCTAGATGAGGGTAAAGAGGCCAGGGAGGCCAGGTGAGGGCTGAGTGTGGGGCCTAAGGCTTCTTTCCCAATCACCATGGTGAGAGCCACCGGAAGGCTGGGCGGAACTTCTGACGGGGACGAGTCACAAACACTCAGCCAATAGGAGAGGTCCAGCCTAACCGGCCAGTTCCGCAGAGCCCTCCATTTTACCCATGGACAGACAACGGCCCCTTGCGTCTTTGGCCACAAAATCGAGGGCACCCAGGGAATAACTTCACAGTAGGCAACCCCGGATGTGAACACGTTCGACACACTGGGACAGCAGGCAGGTGCCTCTTTTCCACTTATGCTGGGATATCACTAGGCAAGGCGCCCTTCCTCAGCATCTGTGGCCTCTCTGTATGTGTTCACTCAGAGGAAACTCTTCATTCTACCCCTGAGACACATCACAAGTATGAGGGGCCTGAGAGAGAGCCTAGAGATGGAACGGGGGAGGCTTCTGGCTGTACTGCTTCCCCGTGGGGACAGAATAGCAGGTAGTCTCTCTGGAAGGTCTTAGCTTCTGTTGACTGACACGCGCAATACAGTAGGGGCGGACCCTGGCCAGGTGGAGCTTGTGGGCAGATGCAACCTCTCCGGCGACGAATAATTGCGCTGCTGCTTTGTATGGTGAAAACCTCCCCCCGCCAAGGGGGATGGGTAGAGAACATTGACCCACACCCGCCAGGGGCCTTTCCTGGGACTAAAGATCCCAACGTGGTCTCAACGTCGTCACCCTCTCAACACACACCTTTCCTGCACACGTAATCCTGCCTTTCTCCGTCAGGGCCCTATCCTACCAGGAAAAAAAGCAAGCCGCTCAAAAAGGCCGATGCCAGGGAAATCGAGGAAACACTGCCAGTTTCCAAATTTTTGCTGTCTACACGTCCCCGCCTCCGGTGCAAGGCTGCCTATGTGGCCGGGCTCCGAAGGCAAGGCCGAAATCCTGGCAGCCTGGGCCCCAGCAGTGCAATGGTTGATGGACGTGGGGACACGGATGACCCGTTCGCCACATACACGAGGGATCCTTGGGCCCTTCACTGGCTCGCCATTCAGCTCCACGACGTCCACTACTGGCCCTGGCCTTTGCTTTGGCTGGTGCCCCATTAAACGTGTGCTCCGGAGCGATGTTTCTCCACCCATCACTAGCATTCTGCCACCAGGGGATATGTCAGTGTGGGAGTCACCATCTGTCACTGGCAGCAGTGTCACAAGTCACTAGACTTCCAGCTACCCGCTGACCTAGGCTGCCTTCTGCCCCAGGCAAGGTCCCGAATCCTTTATCCCAGATGCTGACACCTGGGCACTGGCGGACATTGATGTTTATCAACACAGAGGTCTGAGTGAGGGTCAGAGGGCCAGGTAGGTGAAGTGAAGGCCAGGTGGGCGGGGCTAAGGCTTCTTTGCCATCACCATAGAGACCGTCCCCCCACCGCAAGAGTGGGCGGAGCTTGGGATGGGCCTGGTGACAAGACTGAGCCAATGGCAGAGATCCGGCCCGCCAGGCAGATGACACAGGGCCCTCCATTGTGACCTATGACCCCTAGTGGCCACAGGATTTGAGCACACCCCGGGAAAGGCTACGCAGGCACAAGGGAGCCCCTGGTGCGGACTGCTTCAGGGCATTGGCAGAGCACGCCAGGTACCTCTTTCCCACTTTCCTCAGGATATCAGTAGGCAAGGCATCCCCACTCAGCATCTCTTGCCTCTCTCTGTCTCTCTCTGCTTGTGTTCCTTCTCTGAAATCTCTTCCTTCTCCCCCTTGTCACTTCACACCTTGGAGTGCCTGACAGAGGGCCTTGAGACGAAAGAACAAAGGGGGAAGGCCTCTGGCTCTACTGCTTGCCCATGGGGAGAGAAGTTCTGGTAGTCTATCTGGAAGGTCTAGAGAGCAGTGATTGATTGGGGAGCTACATCACGGGCGGACCTGGCCAGGTGAAGCTCGCTGACAAGTGGCAGCCTCTCCGGAGACTACTAATTCCGCTGATAACATTCTATGCAAATAACCGGCTGAGTGCCATGGGCAGAAAACATTGACACATACCTGCCAGAGGCCTATTCTGGGTCTGAAGAGTCCACCCTGGTCTCCAGCAACTCATCATCTCAGCACACACTTTGCCTGCACGCGTGGAAACCGCCTCTCTCCACGAATGTCTTCACCTGCTAGGAAACACACGATGTCACTCAGCCAAAGGAGAGCACAGGCAAAGTCAACTGAAGCCCCCATTTTCAAGATTTTGCCCTCTGCTGCTCCACAGCCTCCGGTGGCACACTGCATGTGCGTCACTTCTCGGTAGACAAGGCCGAAATCCGGGCATCCAGGGCCCCAGCCGTCCACAGTCTACGGATGGCGGCATATGGATCACCTCTTTGCCTCGTACAGCAGGGAGGCCTGGGCCCTAGACTGGCTCCGCTAGAGCTCCACGACCTCAGCTATTTTCCCTGACCTTTGGCCCGTGCCCTCGTGAGTGTGTCATCTCTACTTCCACTTCTCTTCCCACCACACTGAATCCGCCACCTGCGGATACCTGAGCGTGGACATCAACATCTATCACTGGCTGCAGTGTCACAGCTCACTAGGTGTCTAGGCTCAGGCTGACCTTGGCTGTCTTCTGCCCAGGCAAGGAGCCTAATCCTTCCAAGGAAATGAGGACACGTGCTCACTGGCCGACATCCTTTCTTTCATCCACACAGCGGTCTAGATGAGGGTAAAGAGGCCAGGGAGGCCAGGTGAGGGCTGAGTGTGGGGCCTAAGGCTTCTTTCCCAATCACCATGGTGAGAGCCACCGGAAGGCTGGGCGGAACTTCTGACGGGGACGAGTCACAAACACTCAGCCAATAGGAGAGGTCCAGCCTAACCGGCCAGTTCCGCAGAGCCCTCCATTTTACCCATGGACAGACAACGGCCCCTTGCGTCTTTGGCCACAAAATCGAGGGCACCCAGGGAATAACTTCACAGTAGGCAACCCCGGATGTGAACACGTTCGACACACTGGGACAGCAGGCAGGTGCCTCTTTTCCACTTATGCTGGGATATCACTAGGCAAGGCGCCCTTCCTCAGCATCTGTGGCCTCTCTGTATGTGTTCACTCAGAGGAAACTCTTCATTCTACCCCTGAGACACATCACAAGTATGAGGGGCCTGAGAGAGAGCCTAGAGATGGAACGGGGGAGGCTTCTGGCTGTACTGCTTCCCCGTGGGGACAGAATAGCAGGTAGTCTCTCTGGAAGGTCTTAGCTTCTGTTGACTGACACGCGCAATACAGTAGGGGCGGACCCTGGCCAGGTGGAGCTTGTGGGCAGATGCAACCTCTCCGGCGACGAATAATTGCGCTGCTGCTTTGTATGGTGAAAACCTCCCCCCGCCAAGGGGGATGGGTAGAGAACATTGACCCACACCCGCCAGGGGCCTTTCCTGGGACTAAAGATCCCAACGTGGTCTCAACGTCGTCACCCTCTCAACACACACCTTTCCTGCACACGTAATCCTGCCTTTCTCCGTCAGGGCCCTATCCTACCAGGAAAAAAAGCAAGCCGCTCAAAAAGGCCGATGCCAGGGAAATCGAGGAAACACTGCCAGTTTCCAAATTTTTGCTGTCTACACGTCCCCGCCTCCGGTGCAAGGCTGCCTATGTGGCCGGGCTCCGAAGGCAAGGCCGAAATCCTGGCAGCCTGGGCCCCAGCAGTGCAATGGTTGATGGACGTGGGGACACGGATGACCCGTTCGCCACATACACGAGGGATCCTTGGGCCCTTCACTGGCTCGCCATTCAGCTCCACGACGTCCACTACTGGCCCTGGCCTTTGCTTTGGCTGGTGCCCCATTAAACGTGTGCTCCGGAGCGATGTTTCTCCACCCATCACTAGCATTCTGCCACCAGGGGATATGTCAGTGTGGGAGTCACCATCTGTCACTGGCAGCAGTGTCACAAGTCACTAGACTTCCAGCTACCCGCTGACCTAGGCTGCCTTCTGCCCCAGGCAAGGTCCCGAATCCTTTATCCCAGATGCTGACACCTGGGCACTGGCGGACATTGATGTTTATCAACACAGAGGTCTGAGTGAGGGTCAGAGGGCCAGGTAGGTGAAGTGAAGGCCAGGTGGGCGGGGCTAAGGCTTCTTTGCCATCACCATAGAGACCGTCCCCCCACCGCAAGAGTGGGCGGAGCTTGGGATGGGCCTGGTGACAAGACTGAGCCAATGGCAGAGATCCGGCCCGCCAGGCAGATGACACAGGGCCCTCCATTGTGACCTATGACCCCTAGTGGCCACAGGATTTGAGCACACCCCGGGAAAGGCTACGCAGGCACAAGGGAGCCCCTGGTGCGGACTGCTTCAGGGCATTGGCAGAGCACGCCAGGTACCTCTTTCCCACTTTCCTCAGGATATCAGTAGGCAAGGCATCCCCACTCAGCATCTCTTGCCTCTCTCTGTCTCTCTCTGCTTGTGTTCCTTCTCTGAAATCTCTTCCTTCTCCCCCTTGTCACTTCACACCTTGGAGTGCCTGACAGAGGGCCTTGAGACGAAAGAACAAAGGGGGAAGGCCTCTGGCTCTACTGCTTGCCCATGGGGAGAGAAGTTCTGGTAGTCTATCTGGAAGGTCTAGAGAGCAGTGATTGATTGGGGAGCTACATCACGGGCGGACCTGGCCAGGTGAAGCTCGCTGACAAGTGGCAGCCTCTCCGGAGACTACTAATTCCGCTGATAACATTCTATGCAAATAACCGGCTGAGTGCCATGGGCAGAAAACATTGACACATACCTGCCAGAGGCCTATTCTGGGTCTGAAGAGTCCACCCTGGTCTCCAGCAACTCATCAGCTCAGCACACACTTTGCCTGCACGCGTGGAAACCGCCTCTCTCCACGAATGTCTTCACCTGCTAGGAAACACACGATGTCACTCAGCCAAAGGAGAGCACAGGCAAAGTCAACTGAAGCCCCCATTTTCAAGATTTTGCCCTCTGCTGCTCCACAGCCTCCGGTGGCACACTGCATGTGCGTCACTTCTCGGTAGACAAGGACGAAATCCGGGCATCCAGGGCCCCAGCCGTCCACAGTCTACGGATGGCGGCATATGGATCACCTCTTTGCCTCGTACAGCAGGGAGGCCTGGGCCCTAGACTGGCTCCGCTAGAGCTCCACGACCTCAGCTATTTTCCCTGACCTTTGGCCCGTGCCCTCGTGAGTGTGTCATCTCTACTTCCACTTCTCTTCCCACCACACTGAATCCGCCACCTGCGGATACCTGAGCGTGGACATCAACATCTATCACTGGCTGCAGTGTCACAGCTCACTAGGTGTCTAGGCTCAGGCTGACCTTGGCTATCTTCTGCCCAGGCAAGGAGCCTAATCCTTCCAAGGAAATGAGGACACGTGCTCACTGGCCGACATCCTTTCTTTCATCCACACAGCGGTCTAGATGAGGGTAAAGAGGCCAGGGAGGCCAGGTGAGGGCTGAGTGTGGGGCCTAAGGCTTCTTTCCCAATCAGCATGGTGACAGCCACCGGAAGGCTGGGCGGAACTTCTGACGGGGACGAGTCACAAACACTCAGCCAATAGGAGAGGTCCAGCCTAACCGGCCAGTTCCGCAGAGCCCTCCATTTTACCCATGGACAGACAACGGCCCCTTGCGTCTTTGGCCACAAAATCGAGGGCACCCAGGGAATAACTTCACAGTAGGCAACCCCGGATGTGAACACGTTCGACACACTGGGACAGCAGGCAGGTGCCTCTTTTCCACTTATGCTGGGATATCACTAGGCAAGGCGCCCTTCCTCAGCATCTGTGGCCTCTCTGTATGTGTTCACTCAGAGGAAACTCTTCATTCTACCCCTGAGACACATCACAAGTATGAGGGGCCTGAGAGAGAGCCTAGAGATGGAACGGGGGAGGCTTCTGGCTGTACTGCTTCCCCGTGGGGACAGAATAGCAGGTAGTCTCTCTGGAAGGTCTTAGCTTCTGTTGACTGACACGCGCAATACAGTAGGGGCGGACCCTGGCCAGGTGGAGCTTGTGGGCAGATGCAACCTCTCCGGCGACGAATAATTGCGCTGCTGCTTTGTATGGTGAAAACCTCCCCCCGCCAAGGGGGATGGGTAGAGAACATTGACCCACACCCGCCAGGGGCCTTTCCTGGGACTAAAGATCCCAACGTGGTCTCAACGTCGTCACCCTCTCAACACACACCTTTCCTGCACACGTAATCCTGCCTTTCTCCGTCAGGGCCCTATCCTACCAGGAAAAAAAGCAAGCCGCTCAAAAAGGCCGATGCCAGGGAAATCGAGGAAACACTGCCAGTTTCCAAATTTTTGCTGTCTACACGTCCCCGCCTCCGGTGCAAGGCTGCCTATGTGGCCGGGCTCCGAAGGCAAGGCCGAAATCCTGGCAGCCTGGGCCCCAGCAGTGCAATGGTTGATGGACGTGGGGACACGGATGACCCGTTCGCCACATACACGAGGGATCCTTGGGCCCTTCACTGGCTCGCCATTCAGCTCCACGACGTCCACTACTGGCCCTGGCCTTTGCTTTGGCTGGTGCCCCATTAAACGTGTGCTCCGGAGCGATGTTTCTCCACCCATCACTAGCATTCTGCCACCAGGGGATATGTCAGTGTGGGAGTCACCATCTGTCACTGGCAGCAGTGTCACAAGTCACTAGACTTCCAGCTACCCGCTGACCTAGGCTGCCTTCTGCCCCAGGCAAGGTCCCGAATCCTTTATCCCAGATGCTGACACCTGGGCACTGGCGGACATTGATTTTTATCAACACAGAGGTCTGAGTGAGGGTCAGAGGGCCAGGTAGGTGAAGTGAAGGCCAGGTGGGCGGGGCTAAGGCTTCTTTGCCATCACCATAGAGACCGTCCCCCCACCGCAAGAGTGGGCGGAGCTTGGGATGGGCCTGGTGACAAGACTGAGCCAATGGCAGAGATCCGGCCCGCCAGGCAGATGACACAGGGCCCTCCATTGTGACCTATGACCCCTAGTGGCCACAGGATTTGAGCACACCCCGGGAAAGGCTACGCAGGCACAAGGGAGCCCCTGGTGCGGACTGCTTCAGGGCATTGGCAGAGCACGCCAGGTACCTCTTTCCCACTTTCCTCAGGATATCAGTAGGCAAGGCATCCCCACTCAGCATCTCTTGCCTCTCTCTGTCTCTCTCTGCTTGTGTTCCTTCTCTGAAATCTCTTCCTTCTCCCCCTTGTCACTTCACACCTTGGAGTGCCTGACAGAGGGCCTTGAGACGAAAGAACAAAGGGGGAAGGCCTCTGGCTCTACTGCTTGCCCATGGGGAGAGAAGTTCTGGTAGTCTATCTGGAAGGTCTAGAGAGCAGTGATTGATTGGGGAGCTACATCACGGGCGGACCTGGCCAGGTGAAGCTCGCTGACAAGTGGCAGCCTCTCCGGAGACTACTAATTCCGCTGATAACATTCTATGCAAATAACCGGCTGAGTGCCATGGGCAGAAAACATTGACACATACCTGCCAGAGGCCTATTCTGGGTCTGAAGAGTCCACCCTGGTCTCCAGCAACTCATCAGCTCAGCACACACTTTGCCTGCACGCGTGGAAACCGCCTCTCTCCACGAATGTCTTCACCTGCTAGGAAACACACGATGTCACTCAGCCAAAGGAGAGCACAGGCAAAGTCAACTGAAGCCCCCATTTTCAAGATTTTGCCCTCTGCTGCTCCACAGCCTCCGGTGGCACACTGCATGTGCGTCACTTCTCGGTAGACAAGGACGAAATCCGGGCATCCAGGGCCCCAGCCGTCCACAGTCTACGGATGGCGGCATATGGATCACCTCTTTGCCTCGTACAGCAGGGAGGCCTGGGCCCTAGACTGGCTCCGCTAGAGCTCCACGACCTCAGCTATTTTCCCTGACCTTTGGCCCGTGCCCTCGTGAGTGTGTCATCTCTACTTCCACTTCTCTTCCCACCACACTGAATCCGCCACCTGCGGATACCTGAGCGTGGACATCAACATCTATCACTGGCTGCAGTGTCACAGCTCACTAGGTGTCTAGGCTCAGGCTGACCTTGGCTATCTTCTGCCCAGGCAAGGAGCCTAATCCTTCCAAGGAAATGAGGACACGTGCTCACTGGCCGACATCCTTTCTTTCATCCACACAGCGGTCTAGATGAGGGTAAAGAGGCCAGGGAGGCCAGGTGAGGGCTGAGTGTGGGGCCTAAGGCTTCTTTCCCAATCAGCATGGTGACAGCCACCGGAAGGCTGGGCGGAACTTCTGACGGGGACGAGTCACAAACACTCAGCCAATAGGAGAGGTCCAGCCTAACCGGCCAGTTCCGCAGAGCCCTCCATTTTACCCATGGACAGACAACGGCCCCTTGCGTCTTTGGCCACAAAATCGAGGGCACCCAGGGAATAACTTCACAGTAGGCAACCCCGGATGTGAACACGTTCGACACACTGGGACAGCAGGCAGGTGCCTCTTTTCCACTTATGCTGGGATATCACTAGGCAAGGCGCCCTTCCTCAGCATCTGTGGCCTCTCTGTATGTGTTCACTCAGAGGAAACTCTTCATTCTACCCCTGAGACACATCACAAGTATGAGGGGCCTGAGAGAGAGCCTAGAGATGGAACGGGGGAGGCTTCTGGCTGTACTGCTTCCCCGTGGGGACAGAATAGCAGGTAGTCTCTCTGGAAGGTCTTAGCTTCTGTTGACTGACACGCGCAATACAGTAGGGGCGGACCCTGGCCAGGTGGAGCTTGTGGGCAGATGCAACCTCTCCGGCGACGAATAATTGCGCTGCTGCTTTGTATGGTGAAAACCTCCCCCCGCCAAGGGGGATGGGTAGAGAACATTGACCCACACCCGCCAGGGGCCTTTCCTGGGACTAAAGATCCCAACGTGGTCTCAACGTCGTCACCCTCTCAACACACACCTTTCCTGCACACGTAATCCTGCCTTTCTCCGTCAGGGCCCTATCCTACCAGGAAAAAAAGCAAGCCGCTCAAAAAGGCCGATGCCAGGGAAATCGAGGAAACACTGCCAGTTTCCAAATTTTTGCTGTCTACACGTCCCCGCCTCCGGTGCAAGGCTGCCTATGTGGCCGGGCTCCGAAGGCAAGGCCGAAATCCTGGCAGCCTGGGCCCCAGCAGTGCAATGGTTGATGGACGTGGGGACACGGATGACCCGTTCGCCACATACACGAGGGATCCTTGGGCCCTTCACTGGCTCGCCATTCAGCTCCACGACGTCCACTACTGGCCCTGGCCTTTGCTTTGGCTGGTGCCCCATTAAACGTGTGCTCCGGAGCGATGTTTCTCCACCCATCACTAGCATTCTGCCACCAGGGGATATGTCAGTGTGGGAGTCACCATCTGTCACTGGCAGCAGTGTCACAAGTCACTAGACTTCCAGCTACCCGCTGACCTAGGCTGCCTTCTGCCCCAGGCAAGGTCCCGAATCCTTTATCCCAGATGCTGACACCTGGGCACTGGCGGACATTGATTTTTATCAACACAGAGGTCTGAGTGAGGGTCAGAGGGCCAGGTAGGTGAAGTGAAGGCCAGGTGGGCGGGGCTAAGGCTTCTTTGCCATCACCATAGAGACCGTCCCCCCACCGCAAGAGTGGGCGGAGCTTGGGATGGGCCTGGTGACAAGACTGAGCCAATGGCAGAGATCCGGCCCGCCAGGCAGATGACACAGGGCCCTCCATTGTGACCTATGACCCCTAGTGGCCACAGGATTTGAGCACACCCCGGGAAAGGCTACGCAGGCACAAGGGAGCCCCTGGTGCGGACTGCTTCAGGGCATTGGCAGAGCACGCCAGGTACCTCTTTCCCACTTTCCTCAGGATATCAGTAGGCAAGGCATCCCCACTCAGCATCTCTTGCCTCTCTCTGTCTCTCTCTGCTTGTGTTCCTTCTCTGAAATCTCTTCCTTCTCCCCCTTGTCACTTCACACCTTGGAGTGCCTGACAGAGGGCCTTGAGACGAAAGAACAAAGGGGGAAGGCCTCTGGCTCTACTGCTTGCCCATGGGGAGAGAAGTTCTGGTAGTCTATCTGGAAGGTCTAGAGAGCAGTGATTGATTGGGGAGCTACATCACGGGCGGACCTGGCCAGGTGAAGCTCGCTGACAAGTGGCAGCCTCTCCGGAGACTACTAATTCCGCTGATAACATTCTATGCAAATAACCGGCTGAGTGCCATGGGCAGAAAACATTGACACATACCGGCCAGAGGCCTATTCTGGGTCTGAAGAGTCCACCCTGGTCTCCAGCAACTCATCAGCTCAGCACACACTTTGCCTGCACGCGTGGAAACCGCCTCTCTCCACGAATGTCTTCACCTGCTAGGAAACACACGATGTCACTCAGCCAAAGGAGAGCACAGGCAAAGTCAACTGAAGCCCCCATTTTCAAGATTTTGCCCTCTGCTGCTCCACAGCCTCCGGTGGCACACTGCATGTGCGTCACTTCTCGGTAGACAAGGACGAAATCCGGGCATCCAGGGCCCCAGCCGTCCACAGTCTACGGATGGCGGCATATGGATCACCTCTTTGCCTCGTACAGCAGGGAGGCCTGGGCCCTAGACTGGCTCCGCTAGAGCTCCACGACCTCAGCTATTTTCCCTGACCTTTGGCCCGTGCCCTCGTGAGTGTGTCATCTCTACTTCCACTTCTCTTCCCACCACACTGAATCCGCCACCTGCGGATACCTGAGCGTGGACATCAACATCTATCACTGGCTGCAGTGTCACAGCTCACTAGGTGTCTAGGCTCAGGCTGACCTTGGCTATCTTCTGCCCAGGCAAGGAGCCTAATCCTTCCAAGGAAATGAGGACACGTGCTCACTGGCCGACATCCTTTCTTTCATCCACACAGCGGTCTAGATGAGGGTAAAGAGGCCAGGGAGGCCAGGTGAGGGCTGAGTGTGGGGCCTAAGGCTTCTTTCCCAATCACCATGGTGACAGCCACCGGAAGGCTGGGCGGAACTTCTGACGGGGACGAGTCACAAACACTCAGCCAATAGGAGAGGTCCAGCCTAACCGGCCAGTTCCGCAGAGCCCTCCATTTTACCCATGGACAGACAACGGCCCCTTGCGTCTTTGGCCACAAAATCGAGGGCACCCAGGGAATAACTTCACAGTAGGCAACCCCGGATGTGAACACGTTCGACACACTGGGACAGCAGGCAGGTGCCTCTTTTCCACTTATGCTGGGATATCACTAGGCAAGGCGCCCTTCCTCAGCATCTGTGGCCTCTCTGTATGTGTTCACTCAGAGGAAACTCTTCATTCTACCCCTGAGACACATCACAAGTATGAGGGGCCTGAGAGAGAGCCTAGAGATGGAACGGGGGAGGCTTCTGGCTGTACTGCTTCCCCGTGGGGACAGAATAGCAGGTAGTCTCTCTGGAAGGTCTTAGCTTCTGTTGACTGACACGCGCAATACAGTAGGGGCGGACCCTGGCCAGGTGGAGCTTGTGGGCAGATGCAACCTCTCCGGCGACGAATAATTGCGCTGCTGCTTTGGATGGTGAAAACCTCCCCCCGCCAAGGGGGATGGGTAGAGAACATTGACCCACACCCGCCAGGGGCCTTTCCTGGGACTAAAGATCCCAACGTGGTCTCAACGTCGTCACCCTCTCAACACACACCTTTCCTGCACACGTAATCCTGCCTTTCTCCGTCAGGGCCCTATCCTACCAGGAAAAAAAGCAAGCCGCTCAAAAAGGCCGATGCCAGGGAAATCGAGGAAACACTGCCAGTTTCCAAATTTTTGCTGTCTACACGTCCCCGCCTCCGGTGCAAGGCTGCCTATGTGGCCGGGCTCCGAAGGCAAGGCCGAAATCCTGGCAGCCTGGGCCCCAGCAGTGCAATGGTTGATGGACGTGGGGACACGGATGACCCGTTCGCCACATACACGAGGGATCCTTGGGCCCTTCACTGGCTCGCCATTCAGCTCCACGACGTCCACTACTGGCCCTGGCCTTTGCTTTGGCTGGTGCCCCATTAAACGTGTGCTCCAGAGCGATGTTTCTCCACCCATCACTAGCATTCTGCCACCAGGGGATATGTCAGTGTGGGAGTCACCATCTGTCACTGGCAGCAGTGTCACAAGTCACTAGACTTCCAGCTACCCGCTGACCTAGGCTGCCTTCTGCCCCAGGCAAGGTCCCGAATCCTTTATCCCAGATGCTGACACCTGGGCACTGGCGGACATTGATTTTTATCAACACAGAGGTCTGAGTGAGGGTCAGAGGGCCAGGTAGGTGAAGTGAAGGCCAGGTGGGCGGGGCTAAGGCTTCTTTGCCATCACCATAGAGACAGTCCCCCCACCGCAAGAGTGGGCGGAGCTTGGGATGGGCCTGGTGACAAGACTGAGCCAATGGCAGAGATCCGGCCCGCCAGGCAGATGACACAGGGCCCTCCATTGTGACCTATGACCCCTAGTGGCCACAGGATTTGAGCACACCCCGGGAAAGGCTACGCAGGCACAAGGGAGCCCCTGGTGCGGACTGCTTCAGGGCATTGGCAGAGCACGCCAGGTACCTCTTTCCCACTTTCCTCAGGATATCAGTAGGCAAGGCATCCCCACTCAGCATCTCTTGCCTCTCTCTGTCTCTCTCTGCTTGTGTTCCTTCTCTGAAATCTCTTCCTTCTCCCCCTTGTCACTTCACACCTTGGAGTGCCTGACAGAGGGCCTTGAGACGAAAGAACAAAGGGGGAAGGCCTCTGGCTCTACTGCTTGCCCATGGGGAGAGAAGTTCTGGTAGTCTATCTGGAAGGTCTAGAGAGCAGTGATTGATTGGGGAGCTACATCACGGGCGGACCTGGCCAGGTGAAGCTCCCTGACAAGTGGCAGCCTCTCCGGAGACTACTAATTCCGCTGATAACATTCTATGCAAATAACCGGCTGAGTGCCATGGGCAGAAAACATTGACACATACCGGCCAGAGGCCTATTCTGGGTCTGAAGAGTCCACCCTGGTCTCCAGCAACTCATCAGCTCAGCACACACTTTGCCTGCACGCGTGGAAACCGCCTCTCTCCACGAATGTCTTCACCTGCTAGGAAACACACGATGTCACTCAGCCAAAGGAGAGCACAGGCAAAGTCAACTGAAGCCCCCATTTTCAAGATTTTGCCCTCTGCTGCTCCACAGCCTCCGGTGGCACACTGCATGTGCGTCACTTCTCGGTAGACAAGGACGAAATCCGGGCATCCAGGGCCCCAGCCGTCCACAGTCTACGGATGGCGGCATATGGATCACCTCTTTGCCTCGTACAGCAGGGAGGCCTGGGCCCTAGACTGGCTCCGCTAGAGCTCCACGACCTCAGCTATTTTCCCTGACCTTTGGCCCGTGCCCTCGTGAGTGTGTCATCTCTACTTCCACTTCTCTTCCCACCACACTGAATCCGCCACCTGCGGATACCTGAGCGTGGACATCAACATCTATCACTGGCTGCAGTGTCACAGCTCACTAGGTGTCTAGGCTCAGGCTGACCTTGGCTATCTTCTGCCCAGGCAAGGAGCCTAATCCTTCCAAGGAAATGAGGACACGTGCTCACTGGCCGACATCCTTTCTTTCATCCACACAGCGGTCTAGATGAGGGTAAAGAGGCCAGGGAGGCCAGGTGAGGGCTGAGTGTGGGGCCTAAGGCTTCTTTCCCAATCACCATGGTGACAGCCACCGGAAGGCTGGGCGGAACTTCTGACGGGGACGAGTCACAAACACTCAGCCAATAGGAGAGGTCCAGCCTAACCGGCCAGTTCCGCAGAGCCCTCCATTTTACCCATGGACAGACAACGGCCCCTTGCGTCTTTGGCCACAAAATCGAGGGCACCCAGGGAATAACTTCACAGTAGGCAACCCCGGATGTGAACACGTTCGACACACTGGGACAGCAGGCAGGTGCCTCTTTTCCACTTATGCTGGGATATCACTAGGCAAGGCGCCCTTCCTCAGCATCTGTGGCCTCTCTGTATGTGTTCACTCAGAGGAAACTCTTCATTCTACCCCTGAGACACATCACAAGTATGAGGGGCCTGAGAGAGAGCCTAGAGATGGAACGGGGGAGGCTTCTGGCTGTACTGCTTCCCCGTGGGGACAGAATAGCAGGTAGTCTCTCTGGAAGGTCTTAGCTTCTGTTGACTGACACGCGCAATACAGTAGGGGCGGACCCTGGCCAGGTGGAGCTTGTGGGCAGATGCAACCTCTCCGGCGACGAATAATTGCGCTGCTGCTTTGTATGGTGAAAACCTCCCCCCGCCAAGGGGGATGGGTAGAGAACATTGACCCACACCCGCCAGGGGCCTTTCCTGGGACTAAAGATCCCAACGTGGTCTCAACGTCGTCACCCTCTCAACACACACCTTTCCTGCACACGTAATCCTGCCTTTCTCCGTCAGGGCCCTATCCTACCAGGAAAAAAAGCAAGCCGCTCAAAAAGGCCGATGCCAGGGAAATCGAGGAAACACTGCCAGTTTCCAAATTTTTGCTGTCTACACGTCCCCGCCTCCGGTGCAAGGCTGCCTATGTGGCCGGGCTCCGAAGGCAAGGCCGAAATCCTGGCAGCCTGGGCCCCAGCAGTGCAATGGTTGATGGACGTGGGGACACGGATGACCCGTTCGCCACATACAGGAGGGATCCTTGGGCCCTTCACTGGCTCGCCATTCAGCTCCACGACGTCCACTACTGGCCCTGGCCTTTGCTTTGGCTGGTGCCCCATTAAACGTGTGCTCCGGAGCGATGTTTCTCCACCCATCACTAGCATTCTGCCACCAGGGGATATGTCAGTGTGGGAGTCACCATCTGTCACTGGCAGCAGTGTCACAAGTCACTAGACTTCCAGCTACCCGCTGACCTAGGCTGCCTTCTGCCCCAGGCAAGGTCCCGAATCCTTTATCCCAGATGCTGACACCTGGGCACTGGCGGACATTGATTTTTATCAACACAGAGGTCTGAGTGAGGGTCAGAGGGCCAGGTAGGTGAAGTGAAGGCCAGGTGGGCGGGGCTAAGGCTTCTTTGCCATCACCATAGAGACAGTCCCCCCACCGCAAGAGTGGGCGGAGCTTGGGATGGGCCTGGTGACAAGACTGAGCCAATGGCAGAGATCCGGCCCGCCAGGCAGATGACACAGGGCCCTCCATTGTGACCTATGACCCCTAGTGGCCACAGGATTTGAGCACACCCCGGGAAAGGCTACGCAGGCACAAGGGAGCCCCTGGTGCGGACTGCTTCAGGGCATTGGCAGAGCACGCCAGGTACCTCTTTCCCACTTTCCTCAGGATATCAGTAGGCAAGGCATCCCCACTCAGCATCTCTTGCCTCTCTCTGTCTCTCTCTGCTTGTGTTCCTTCTCTGAAATCTCTTCCTTCTCCCCCTTGTCACTTCACACCTTGGAGTGCCTGACAGAGGGCCTTGAGACGAAAGAACAAAGGGGGAAGGCCTCTGGCTCTACTGCTTGCCCATGGGGAGAGAAGTTCTGGTAGTCTATCTGGAAGGTCTAGAGAGCAGTGATTGATTGGGGAGCTACATCACGGGCGGACCTGGGCAGGTGAAGCTCGCTGACAAGTGGCAGCCTCTCCGGAGACTACTAATTCCGCTGATAACATTCTATGCAAATAACCGGCTGAGTGCCATGGGCAGAAAACATTGACACATACCGGCCAGAGGCCTATTCTGGGTCTGAAGAGTCCACCCTGGTCTCCAGCAACTCATCAGCTCAGCACACACTTTGCCTGCACGCGTGGAAACCGCCTCTCTCCACGAATATCTTCACCTGCTAGGAAACACACGATGTCACTCAGCCAAAGGAGAGCACAGGCAAAGTCAACTGAAGCCCCCATTTTCAAGATTTTGCCCTCTGCTGCTCCACAGCCTCCGGTGGCACACTGCATGTGCGTCACTTCTCGGTAGACAAGGACGAAATCCGGGCATCCAGGGCCCCAGCCGTCCACAGTCTACGGATGGCGGCATATGGATCACCTCTTTGCCTCGTACAGCAGGGAGGCCTGGGCCCTAGACTGGCTCCGCTAGAGCTCCACGACCTCAGCTATTTTCCCTGACCTTTGGCCCGTGCCCTCGTGAGTGTGTCATCTCTACTTCCACTTCTCTTCCCACCACACTGAATCCGCCACCTGCGGATACCTGAGCGTGGACATCAACATCTATCACTGGCTGCAGTGTCACAGCTCACTAGGTGTCTAGGCTCAGGCTGACCTTGGCTATCTTCTGCCCAGGCAAGGAGCCTAATCCTTCCAAGGAAATGAGGACACGTGCTCACTGGCCGACATCCTTTCTTTCATCCACACAGCGGTCTAGATGAGGGTAAAGAGGCCAGGGAGGCCAGGTGAGGGCTGAGTGTGGGGCCTAAGGCTTCTTTCCCAATCACCATGGTGAGAGCCACCGGAAGGCTGGGCGGAACTTCTGACGGGGACGAGTCACAAACACTCAGCCAATAGGAGAGGTCCAGCCTAACCGGCCAGTTCCGCAGAGCCCTCCATTTTACCCATGGACAGACAACGGCCCCTTGCGTCTTTGGCCACAAAATCGAGGGCACCCAGGGAATAACTTCACAGTAGGCAACCCCGGATGTGAACACGTTCGACACACTGGGACAGCAGGCAGGTGCCTCTTTTCCACTTATGCTGGGATATCACTAGGCAAGGCGCCCTTCCTCAGCATCTGTGGCCTCTCTGTATGTGTTCACTCAGAGGAAACTCTTCATTCTACCCCTGAGACACATCACAAGTATGAGGGGCCTGAGAGAGAGCCTAGAGATGGAACGGGGGAGGCTTCTGGCTGTACTGCTTCCCCGTGGGGACAGAATAGCAGGTAGTCTCTCTGGAAGGTCTTAGCTTCTGTTGACTGACACGCGCAATACAGTAGGGGTGGACCCTGGCCAGGTGGAGCTTGTGGGCAGATGCAACCTCTCCGGCGACGAATAATTGCGCTGCTGCTTTGTATGGTGAAAACCTCCCCCCGCCAAGGGGGATGGGTAGAGAACATTGACCCACACCCGCCAGGGGCCTTTCCTGGGACTAAAGATCCCAACGTGGTCTCAACGTCGTCACCCTCTCAACACACACCTTTCCTGCACACGTAATCCTGCCTTTCTCCGTCAGGGCCCTATCCTACCAGGAAAAAAAGCAAGCCGCTCAAAAAGGCCGATGCCAGGGAAATCGAGGAAACACTGCCAGTTTCCAAATTTTTGCTGTCTACACGTCCCCGCCTCCGGTGCAAGGCTGCCTATGTGGCCGGGCTCCGAAGGCAAGGCCGAAATCCTGGCAGCCTGGGCCCCAGCAGTGCAATGGTTGATGGACGTGGGGACACGGATGACCCGTTCGCCACATACAGGAGGGATCCTTGGGCCCTTCACTGGCTCGCCATTCAGCTCCACGACGTCCACTACTGGCCCTGGCCTTTGCTTTGGCTGGTGCCCCATTAAACGTGTGCTCCGGAGCGATGTTTCTCCACCCATCACTAGCATTCTGCCACCAGGGGATATGTCAGTGTGGGAGTCACCATCTGTCACTGGCAGCAGTGTCACAAGTCACTAGACTTCCAGCTACCCGCTGACCTAGGCTGCCTTCTGCCCCAGGCAAGGTCCCGAATCCTTTATCCCAGATGCTGACACCTGGGCACTGGCGGACATTGATTTTTATCAACACAGAGGTCTGAGTGAGGGTCAGAGGGCCAGGTAGGTGAAGTGAAGGCCAGGTGGGCGGGGCTAAGGCTTCTTTGCCATCACCATAGAGACAGTCCCCCCACCGCAAGAGTGGGCGGAGCTTGGGATGGGCCTGGTGACAAGACTGAGCCAATGGCAGAGATCCGGCCCGCCAGGCAGATGACACAGGGCCCTCCATTGTGACCTATGACCCCTAGTGGCCACAGGATTTGAGCACACCCCGGGAAAGGCTACGCAGGCACAAGGGAGCCCCTGGTGCGGACTGCTTCAGGGCATTGGCAGAGCACGCCAGGTACCTCTTTCCCACTTTCCTCAGGATATCAGTAGGCAAGGCATCCCCACTCAGCATCTCTTGCCTCTCTCTGTCTCTCTCTGCTTGTGTTCCTTCTCTGAAATCTCTTCCTTCTCCCCCTTGTCACTTCACACCTTGGAGTGCCTGACAGAGGGCCTTGAGACGAAAGAACAAAGGGGGAAGGCCTCTGGCTCTACTGCTTGCCCATGGGGAGAGAAGTTCTGGTAGTCTATCTGGAAGGTCTAGAGAGCAGTGATTGATTGGGGAGCTACATCACGGGCGGACCTGGGCAGGTGAAGCTCGCTGACAAGTGGCAGCCTCTCCGGAGACTACTAATTCCGCTGATAACATTCTATGCAAATAACCGGCTGAGTGCCATGGGCAGAAAACATTGACACATACCGGCCAGAGGCCTATTCTGGGTCTGAAGAGTCCACCCTGGTCTCCAGCAACTCATCAGCTCAGCACACACTTTGCCTGCACGCGTGGAAACCGCCTCTCTCCACGAATATCTTCACCTGCTAGGAAACACACGATGTCACTCAGCCAAAGGAGAGCACAGGCAAAGTCAACTGAAGCCCCCATTTTCAAGATTTTGCCCTCTGCTGCTCCACAGCCTCCGGTGGCACACTGCATGTGCGTCACTTCTCGGTAGACAAGGACGAAATCCGGGCATCCAGGGCCCCAGCCGTCCACAGTCTACGGATGGCGGCATATGGATCACCTCTTTGCCTCGTACAGCAGGGAGGCCTGGGCCCTAGACTGGCTCCGCTAGAGCTCCACGACCTCAGCTATTTTCCCTGACCTTTGGCCCGTGCCCTCGTGAGTGTGTCATCTCTACTTCCACTTCTCTTCCCACCACACTGAATCCGCCACCTGCGGATACCTGAGCGTGGACATCAACATCTATCACTGGCTGCAGTGTCACAGCTCACTAGGTGTCTAGGCTCAGGCTGACCTTGGCTATCTTCTGCCCAGGCAAGGAGCCTAATCCTTCCAAGGAAATGAGGACACGTGCTCACTGGCCGACATCCTTTCTTTCATCCACACAGCGGTCTAGATGAGGGTAAAGAGGCCAGGGAGGCCAGGTGAGGGCTGAGTGTGGGGCCTAAGGCTTCTTTCCCAATCACCATGGTGAGAGCCACCGGAAGGCTGGGCGGAACTTCTGACGGGGACGAGTCACAAACACTCAGCCAATAGGAGAGGTCCAGCCTAACCGGCCAGTTCCGCAGAGCCCTCCATTTTACCCATGGACAGACAACGGCCCCTTGCGTCTTTGGCCACAAAATCGAGGGCACCCAGGGAATAACTTCACAGTAGGCAACCCCGGATGTGAACACGTTCGACACACTGGGACAGCAGGCAGGTACCTCTTTTCCACTTATGCTGGGATATCACTAGGCAAGGCGCCCTTCCTCAGCATCTGTGGCCTCTCTGTATGTGTTCACTCAGAGGAAACTCTTCATTCTACCCCTGAGACACATCACAAGTATGAGGGGCCTGAGAGAGAGCCTAGAGATGGAACGGGGGAGGCTTCTGGCTGTACTGCTTCCCCGTGGGGACAGAATAGCAGGTAGTCTCTCTGGAAGGTCTTAGCTTCTGTTGACTGACACGCGCAATACAGTAGGGGCGGACCCTGGCCAGGTGGAGCTTGTGGGCAGATGCAACCTCTCCGGCGACGAATAATTGCGCTGCTGCTTTGTATGGTGAAAACCTCCCCCCGCCAAGGGGGATGGGTAGAGAACATTGACCCACACCCGCCAGGGGCCTTTCCTGGGACTAAAGATCCCAACGTGGTCTCAACGTCGTCACCCTCTCAACACACACCTTTCCTGCACACGTAATCCTGCCTTTCTCCGTCAGGGCCCTATCCTACCAGGAAAAAAAGCAAGCTGCTCAAAAAGGCCGATGCCAGGGAAATCGAGGAAACACTGCCAGTTTCCAAATTTTTGCTGTCTACACGTCCCCGCCTCCGGTGCAAGGCTGCCTATGTGGCCGGGCTCCGAAGGCAAGGCCGAAATCCTGGCAGCCTGGGCCCCAGCAGTGCAATGGTTGATGGACGTGGGGACACGGATGACCCGTTCGCCACATACAGGAGGGATCCTTGGGCCCTTCACTGGCTCGCCATTCAGCTCCACGACGTCCACTACTGGCCCTGGCCTTTGCTCTGGCTGCTGCCCCATTAAACGTGTGCTCCGGAGCGATGTTTCTCCACCCATCACTAGCATTCTGCCACCAGGGGATATGTCAGTGTGGGAGTCACCATCTGTCACTGGCAGCAGTGTCACAAGTCACTAGACTTCCAGCTACCCGCTGACCTAGGCTGCCTTCTGCCCCAGGCAAGGTCCCGAATCCTTTATCCCAGATGCTGACACCTGGGCACTGGCGGACATTGATTTTTATCAACACAGAGGTCTGAGTGAGGGTCAGAGGGCCAGGTAGGTGAAGTGAAGGCCAGGTGGGCGGGGCTAAGGCTTCTTTGCCATCACCATAGAGACAGTCCCCCCACCGCAAGAGTGGGCGGAGCTTGGGATGGGCCTGGTGACAAGACTGAGCCAATGGCAGAGATCCGGCCCGCCAGGCAGATGACACAGGGCCCTCCATTGTGACCTATGACCCCTAGTGGCCACAGGATTTGAGCACACCCCGGGAAAGGCTACGCAGGCACAAGGGAGCCCCTGGTGCGGACTGCTTCAGGGCATTGGCAGAGCACGCCAGGTACCTCTTTCCCACTTTCCTCAGGATATCAGTAGGCAAGGCATCCCCACTCAGCATCTCTTGCCTCTCTCTGTCTCTCTCTGCTTGTGTTCCTTCTCTGAAATCTCTTCCTTCTCCCCCTTGTCACTTCACACCTTGGAGTGCCTGACAGAGGGCCTTCAGACGAAAGAACAAACGGGGAAGGCCTCTGGCTCTACTGCTTGCCCATGGGGAGAGAAGTTCTGGTAGTCTATCTGGAAGGTCTAGAGAGCAGTGATTGATTGGGGAGCTACATCACGGGCGGACCTGGCCAGGTGAAGCTCGCTGACAAGTGGCAGCCTCTCCGGAGACTACTAATTCCGCTGATAACATTCTATGCAAATAACCGGCTGAGTGCCATGGGCAGAAAACATTGACACATACCTGCCAGAGGCCTATTCTGGGTCTGAAGAGTCCACCCTGGTCTCCAGCAACTCATCATCTCAGCACACACTTTGCCTGCATGCGTGGAAACCGCCTCTCTCCACGAATGTCTTCACCTGGTAGGAAACACACGATGTCACTCAGCCAAAGGAGAGCACAGGCAAAGTCAACTGAAGCCCCCATTTTCAAGATTTTGCCCTCTGCTGCTCCACAGCCTCCGGTGGCACACTGCATGTGCGTCACTTCTCGGTAGATAAGGACGAAATCCGGGCATCCAGGGCCCAGCCGTCCACAGTCTACGGATGGCGGCATATGGATCACCTCTTTGCCTCGTACAGCAGGGAGGCCTGGGCCCTAGACTGGCTCCGCTAGAGCTCCACGACCTCAGCTATTTTCCCTGACCTTTGGCCCGTGCCCTCGTGAGTGTGTCATCTCTACTTCCACTTCTCTTCCCACCACACTGAATCCGCCACCTGCGGATACCTGAGCGTGGACATCAACATCTATCACTGGCTGCAGTGTCACAGGTCACTAGGTGTCTAGGCTCAGGCTGACCTTGGCTGTCTTCTGCCCAGGCAAGGAGCCTAATCCTTCCAAGGAAATGAGGACACGTGCTCACTGGCCGACATCCTTTCTTTCATCCACACAGCGGACTAGATGAGGGTAAAGAGGCCAGGGAGGCCAGGTGAGGGCTGAGTGTGGGGCCTAAGGCTTCTTTCCCAATCACCATGGTGACAGCCACCGGAAGGCTGGGCGGAACTTCTGACGGGGACGAGTCACAAACACTCAGCCAATAGGAGAGGTCCAGCCTAACCGGCCAGTTCCGCAGAGCCCTCCATTTTACCCATGGACAGACAACGGCCCCTTGCGTCTTTGGCCACAAAATCGAGGGCACCCAGGGAATAACTTCACAGTAGGCAACCCCGGATGTGAACACGTTCGACACACTGGAACAGCAGGCAGGTACCTCTTTTCCACTTATGCTGGGATATCACTAGGCAAGGCGCCCTTCCTCAGCATCTGTGGCCTCTCTGTATGTGTTCACTCAGAGGAAACTCTTCATTCTACCCCTGAGAAACATCGCAAGTATGAGGGGCCTGAGAGAGAGCCTAGAGATGGAACGGGGGAGGCTTCTGGCTGTACTGCTTCCCCGTGGGGACAGAATAGCAGGTAGTCTCTCTGGAAGGTCTTAGCTTCTGTTGACTGACACGCGCAATACAGTAGGGGCGGACCCTGGCCAGGTGGAGCTTGTGGGCAGATGCAACCTCTCCGGCGACGAATAATTGCGCTGCTGCTTTGTATGGTGAAAACCTCCCCCCGCCAAGGGGGATGGGTAGAGAACATTGACCCACACCCGCCAGGGGCCTTTCCTGGGACTAAAGATCCCAACGTGGTCTCAACGTCGTCACCCTCTCAACACACACCTTTCCTGCACACGTAATCCTGCCTTTCTCCGTCAGGGCCCTATCCTACCAGGAAAAAAAGCAAGCCGCTCAAAAAGGCCGATGCCAGGGAAATCGAGGAAACACTGCCAGTTTCCAAATTTTTGCTGTCTACACGTCCCCGCCTCCGGTGCAAGGCTGCCTATGTGGCCGGGCTCCGAAGGCAAGGCCGAAATCCTGGCAGCCTGGGCCCCAGCAGTGCAATGGTTGATGGACGTGGGGACACGGATGACCCGTTCGCCACATACAGGAGGGATCCTTGGGCCCTTCACTGGCTCGCCATTCAGCTCCACGACGTCCACTACTGGCCCTGGCCTTTGCTTTGGCTGGTGCCCCATTAAACGTGTGCTCCGGAGCGATGTTTCTCCACCCATCACTAGCATTCTGCCACCAGGGGATATGTCAGTGTGGGAGTCACCATCTGTCACTGGCAGCAGTGTCACAAGTCACTAGACTTCCAGCTACCCGCTGACCTAGGCTGCCTTCTGCCCCAGGCAAGGTCCCGAATCCTTTATCCCAGATGCTGACACCTGGGCACTGGCGGACATTGATTTTTATCAACACAGAGGTCTGAGTGAGGGTCAGAGGGCCAGGTAGGTGAAGTGAAGGCCAGGTGGGCGGGGCTAAGGCTTCTTTGCCATCGCCATAGAGACAGTCCCCCCACCGCAAGAGTGGGCGGAGCTTGGGATGGGCCTGGTGACAAGACTGAGCCAATGGCAGAGATCCGGCCCGCCAGGCAGATGACACAGGGCCCTCCATTGTGACCTATGACCCCTAGTGGCCACAGGATTTGAGCACACCCCGGGAAAGGCTACGCAGGCACAAGGGAGCCCCTGGTGCGGACTGCTTCAGGGCATTGGCAGAGCACGCCAGGTACCTCTTTCCCACTTTCCTCAGGATATCAGTAGGCAAGGCATCCCCACTCAGCATCTCTTGCCTCTCTCTGTCTCTCTCTGCTTGTGTTCCTTCTCTGAAATCTCTTCCTTCTCCCCCTTGTCACTTCACACCTTGGAGTGCCTGACAGAGGGCCTTCAGACGAAAGAACAAACGGGGAAGGCCTCTGGCTCTACTGCTTGCCCATGGGGAGAGAAGTTCTGGTAGTCTATCTGGAAGGTCTAGAGAGCAGTGATTGATTGGGGAGCTACATCACGGGCGGACCTGGGCAGGTGAAGCTCGCTGACAAGTGGCAGCCTCTCCGGAGACTACTAATTCTGCTGATAACATTCTATGCAAATAACCGGCTGAGTGCCATGGGCAGAAAACATTGACACATACCTGCCAGAGGCCTATTCTGGGTCTGAAGAGTCCACCCTGGTCTCCAGCAACTCATCATCTCAGCACACACTTTGCCTGCACGCGTGGAAACCGCCTCTCTCCACGAATGTCTTCACCTGGTAGGAAACACACGATGTCACTCAGCCAAAGGAGAGCACAGGCAAAGTCAACTGAAGCCCCCATTTTCAAGATTTTGCCCTCTGCTGCTCCACAGCCTCCGGTGGCACACTGCATGTGCGTCACTTCTCGGTAGACAAGGACGAAATCCGGGCATCCAGGGCCCCAGCCGTCCACAGTCTACGGATGGCGGCATATGGATCACCTCTTTGCCTCGTACAGCAGGGAGGACTGGGCCCTAGACTGGCTCCGCTAGAGCTCCACGACCTCAGCTATTTTCCCTGACCTTTGGCCCGTGCCCTCGTGAGTGTGTCATCTCTACTTCCACTTCTCTTCCCACCACACTGAATCCGCCACCTGCGGATACCTGAGCGTGGACATCAACATCTATCACTGGCTGCAGTGTCACAGCTCACTAGGTGTCTAGGCTCAGGCTGACCTTGGCTGTCTTCTGCCCAGGCAAGGAGCCTAATCCTTCCAAGGAAATGAGGACACGTGCTCACTGGCCGACATCCTTTCTTTCATCCACACAGCGGACTAGATGAGGGTAAAGAGGCCAGGGAGGCCAGGTGAGGGCTGAGTGTGGGGCCTAAGGCTTCTTTCCCAATCACCATGGTGACAGCCACCGGAAGGCTGGGCGGAACTTCTGACGGGGACGAGTCACAAACCCTCAGCCAATAGGAGAGGTCCAGCCTAACCGGCCAGTTCCGCAGAGCCCTCCATTTTACCCATGGACAGACAACGGCCCCTTGCGTCTTTGGCCACAAAATCGAGGGCACCCAGGGAATAACTTCACAGTAGGCAACCCCGGATGTGAACACGTTCGACACACTGGAACAGCAGGCAGGTACCTCTTTTCCACTTATGCTGGGATATCACTAGGCAAGGCGCCCTTCCTCAGCATCTGTGGCCTCTCTGTATGTGTTCACTCAGAGGAAACTCTTCATTCTACCCCTGAGACACATCACAAGTATGAGGGGCCTGAGAGAGAGCCTAGAGATGGAACGGGGGAGGCTTCTGGCTGTACTGCTTCCCCGTGGGGACAGAATAGCAGGTAGTCTCTCTGGAAGGTCTTAGCTTCTGTTGACTGACACGCGCAATACAGTAGGGGCGGACCCTGGCCAGGTGGAGCTTGTGGGCAGATGCAACCTCTCCGGCGACGAATAATTGCGCTGCTGCTTTGTATGGTGAAAACCTCCCCCCGCCAAGGGGGATGGGTACAGAACATTGACCCACACCCGCCAGGGGCCTTTCCTGGACTAAAGATCCCAACGTGGTCTCAACGTCGTCACCCTCTCAACACACACCTTTCCTGCACACGTAATCCTGCCTTTCTCCGTCAGGGCCCTATCCTACCAGGAAAAAAAGCAAGCTGCTCAAAAAGGCCGATGCCAGGGAAATCGAGGAAACACTGCCAGTTTCCAAATTTTTGCTGTCTACACGTCCCCGCCTCCGGTGCAAGGCTGCCTATGTGGCCGGGCTCCGAAGGCAAGGCCGAAATCCTGGCAGCCTGGGCCCCAGCAGTGCAATGGTTGATGGACGTGGGGACACGGATGACCCGTTCGCCACATACACGAGGGATCCTTGGGCCCTTCACTGGCTCGCCATTCAGCTCCACGACGTCCACTACTGGCCCTGGCCTTTGCTTTGGCTGGTGCCCCATTAAACGTGTGCTCCGGAGCGATGTTTCTCCACCCATCACTAGCATTCTGCCACCAGGGGATATGTCAGTGTGGGAGTCACCATTTGTCACTGGCAGCAGTGTCACAAGCCACTAGACTTCCAGCTACCTGCTGACCTAGGCTGCCTTCTGCCCCAGGCAAGGTCCCGAATCCTTTATCCCAGATGCTGACACCTGGGCACTGGCGGACATTGATTTTTATCAACACAGAGGTCTGAGTGAGGGTCAGAGGGCCAGGTAGGTGAAGTGAAGGCCAGGTGGGCGGGGCTAAGGCTTCTTTGCCATCACCATAGAGACAGTCCCCCCACCGCAAGAGTGGGCGGAGCTTGGGATGGGCCTGGTGACAAGACTGAGCCAATGGCAGAGATCCGGCCCGCCAGGCAGATGACACAGGGCCCTCCATTGTGACCTATGACCCCTAGTGGCCACAGGATTTGAGCACACCCCGGGAAAGACTACGCAGGCACAAGGGAGCCCCTGGTGCGGACTGCTTCAGGGCATTGGCAGAGCACGCCAGGTACCTCTTTCCCACTTTCCTCAGGATATCAGTAGGCAAGGCATCCCCACTCAGCATCTCTTGCCTCTCTCTGTCTCTCTCTGCTTGTGTTCCTTCTCTGAAATCTCTTCCTTCTCCCCCTTGTCACTTCACACCTTGGAGTGCCTGACAGAGGGCCTTCAGACGAAAGAACAAAGGGGGAAGGCCTCTGGCTCTACTGCTTGCCCATGGGGAGAGAAGTTCTGGTAGTCTATCTGGAAGGTCTAGAGAGCAGTGATTGATTGGGGAGCTACATCACGGGCGGACCTGGCCAGGTGAAGCTCGCTGACAAGTGGCAGCCTCTCCGGAGACTACTAATTCCGCTGATAACATTCTATGCAAATAACCGGCTGAGTGCCATGGGCAGAAAACATTGACACATACCTGCCAGAGGCCTATTCTGGGTCTGAAGAGTCCACCCTGGTCTCCAGCAACTCATCATCTCAGCACACACTTTGCCTGCACGCGTGGAAACCGCCTCTCTCCACGAATGTCTTCACCTGCTAGGAAACACACGATGTCACTCAGCCAAAGGAGAGCACAGGCAAAGTCAACTGAAGCCCCCATTTTCAAGATTTTGCCCTCTGCTGCTCCACAGCCTCCGGTGGCACACTGCATGTGCGTCACTTCTCGGTAGACAAGGACGAAATCCGGGCATCCAGGGCCCCAGCCGTCCACAGTCTACGGATGGCGGCATATGGATCACCTCTTTGCCTCGTACAGCAGGGAGGCCTGGGCCCTAGACTGGCTCCGCTAGAGCTCCACGACCTCAGCTATTTTCCCTGACCTTTGGCCCGTGCCCTCGTGAGTGTGTCATCTCTACTTCCACTTCTCTTCCCACCACACTGAATCCGCCACCTGCGGATACCTCAGCGTGGACATCAACATCTATCACTGGCTGCAGTGTCACAGCTCACTAGGTGTCTAGGCTCAGGCTGACCTTGGCTGTCTTCTGCCCAGGCAAGGAGCCTAATCCTTCCAAGGAAATGAGGACACGTGCTCACTGGCCGACATCCTTCCTTTCATCCACACAGCGGTCTAGATGAGGGTAAAGAGGCCAGGGAGGCCAGGTGAGGGCTGAGTGTGGGGCCTAAGGCTTCTTTCCCAATCACCATGGTGACAGCCACCGGAAGGCTGGGCGGAACTTCTGACGGGGACGAGTCACAAACACTCAGCCAATAGGAGAGGTCCAGCCTAACCGGCCAGTTCCGCAGAGCCCTCCATTTTACCCATGGACAGACAACGGCCCCTTGCGTCTTTGGCCACAAAATCGAGGGCACCCAGGGAATAACTTCACAGTAGGCAACCCCGGATGTGAACACGTTCGACACACTGGGACAGCAGGCAGGTGCCTCTTTTCCACTTATGCTGGGATATCACTAGGCAAGGCGCCCTTCCTCAGCATCTGTGGCCTCTCTGTATGTGTTCACTCAGAGGAAACTCTTCATTCTACCCCTGAGACACATCGCAAGTATGAGGGGCCTGAGAGAGAGCCTAGAGATGGAACGGGGGAGGCTTCTGGCTGTACTGCTTCCCCGTGGGGACAGAATAGCAGGTAGTCTCTCTGGAAGGTCTTAGCTTCTGTTGACTGACACGCGCAATACAGTAGGGGCGGACCCTGGCCAGGTGGAGCTTGTGGGCAGATGCAACCTCTCCGGCGACGAATAATTGCGCTGCTGCTTTGGATGGTGAAAACCTCCCCCCGCCAAGGGGGATGGGTACAGAACACTGACCCACACCCGCCAGGGGCCTTTCCTGGGACTAAAGATCCCAACGTGGTCTCAACGTCGTCACCCTCTCAACACACACCTTTCCTGCACACGTAATCCTGCCTTTCTCCGTCAGGGCCCTATCCTACCAGGAAAAAAAGCAAGCCGCTCAAAAAGGCCGATGCCAGGGAAATCGAGGAAACACTGCCAGTTTCCAAATTTTTGCTGTCTACACGTCCCCGCCTCCGGTGCAAGGCTGCCTATGTGGCCGGGCTCCGAAGGCAAGGCCGAAATCCTGGCAGCCTGGGCCCCAGCGGTGCAATGGTTGATGGACGTGGGGACACGGATGACCCGTTCGCCACATACAGGAGGGATCCTTGGGCCCTTCACTGGCTCGCCATTCAGCTCCACGACGTCCACTACTGGCCCTGGCCTTTGCTTTGGCTGGTGCCCCATTAAACGTGTGCTCCGGAGCGATGTTTCTCCACCCATCACTAGCATTCTGCCACCAGGGGATATGTCAGTGTGGGAGTCACCATCTGTCACTGGCAGCAGTGTCACAAGTCACTAGACTTCCAGCTACCCGCTGACCTAGGCTGCCTTCTGCCCCAGGCAAGGTCCCGAATCCTTTATCCCAGATGCTGACACCTGGGCACTGGCGGACATTGATTTTTATCAACACAGAGGTCTGAGTGAGGGTCAGAGGGCCAGGTAGGTGAAGTGAAGGCCAGGTGGGCGGGGCTAAGGCTTCTTTGCCATCACCATAGAGACAGTCCCCCCACCGCAAGAGTGGGCGGAGCTTGGGATGGGCCTGGTGACAAGACTGAGCCAATGGCAGAGATCCGGCCCGCCAGGCAGATGACACAGGGCCCTCCATTGTGACCTATGACCCCTAGTGGCCACAGGATTTGAGCACACCCCGGGAAAGGCTACGCAGGCACAAGGGAGCCCCTGGTGCGGACTGCTTCAGGGCATTGGCAGAGCACGCCAGGTACCTCTTTCCCACTTTCCTCAGGATATCAGTAGGCAAGGCATCCCCACTCAGCATCTCTTGCCTCTCTCTGTCTCTCTCTGCTTGTGTTCCTTCTCTGAAATCTCTTCCTTCTCCCCCTTGTCACTTCACACCTTGGAGTGCCTGACAGAGGGCCTTCAGACGAAAGAACAAAGGGGGAAGGCCTCTGGCTCTACTGCTTGCCCATGGGGAGAGAAGTTCTGGTAGTCTATCTGGAAGGTCTAGAGAGCAGTGATTGATTGGGGAGCTACATCACGGGCGGACCTGGCCAGGTGAAGCTCGCTGACAAGTGGCAGCCTCTCCGGAGACTACTAATTCCGCTGATAACATTCTATGCAAATAACCGGCTGAGTGCCATGGGCAGAAAACATTGACACATACCTGCCAGAGGCCTATTCTGGGTCTGAAGAGTCCACCCTGGTCTCCAGCAACTCATCATCTCAGCACACACTTTGCCTGCACGCGTGGAAACCGCCTCTCTCCACGAATGTCTTCACCTGCTAGGAAACACACGATGTCACTCAGCCAAAGGAGAGCACAGGCAAAGTCAACTGAAGCCCCCATTTTCAAGATTTTGCCCTCTGCTGCTCCACAGCCTCCGGTGGCACACTGCATGTGCGTCACTTCTCGGTAGACAAGGACGAAATCCGGGCATCCAGGGCCCCAGCCGTCCACAGTCTACGGATGGCGGCATATGGATCACCTCTTTGCCTCGTACAGCAGGGAGGCCTGGGCCCTAGACTGGCTCCGCTAGAGCTCCACGACCTCAGCTATTTTCCCTGACCTTTGGCCCGTGCCCTCGTGAGTGTGTCATCTCTACTTCCACTTCTCTTCCCACCACACTGAATCCGCCACCTGCGGATACCTCAGCGTGGACATCAACATCTATCACTGGCTGCAGTGTCACAGCTCACTAGGTGTCTAGGCTCAGGCTGACCTTGGCTGTCTTCTGCCCAGGCAAGGAGCCTAATCCTTCCAAGGAAATGAGGACACGTGCTCACTGGCCGACATCCTTCCTTTCATCCACACAGCGGTCTAGATGAGGGTAAAGAGGCCAGGGAGGCCAGGTGAGGGCTGAGTGTGGGGCCTAAGGCTTCTTTCCCAATCACCATGGTGACAGCCACCGGAAGGCTGGGCGGAACTTCTGACGGGGACGAGTCACAAACACTCAGCCAATAGGAGAGGTCCAGCCTAACCGGCCAGTTCCGCAGAGCCCTCCATTTTACCCATGGACAGACAACGGCCCCTTGCGTCTTTGGCCACAAAATCGAGGGCACCCAGGGAATAACTTCACAGTAGGCAACCCCGGATGTGAACACGTTCGACACACTGGGACAGCAGGCAGGTGCCTCTTTTCCACTTATGCTGGGATATCACTAGGCAAGGCGCCCTTCCTCAGCATCTGTGGCCTCTCTGTATGTGTTCACTCAGAGGAAA
This sequence comes from Elephas maximus indicus, assembly GCF_024166365.1. NCBI lineage: Eukaryota > Metazoa > Chordata > Mammalia > Proboscidea > Elephantidae > Elephas > Elephas maximus. The sequence goes on from NC_064844.1 coordinate 48,542,273, forward strand.
CTCTTCATTCTACCCCTGAGACACATCGCAAGTATGAGGGGCCTGAGAGAGAGCCTAGAGATGGAACGGGGGAGGCTTCTGGCTGTACTGCTTCCCCGTGGGGACAGAATAGCAGGTAGTCTCTCTGGAAGGTCTTAGCTTCTGTTGACTGACACGCGCAATACAGTAGGGGCGGACCCTGGCCAGGTGGAGCTTGTGGGCAGATGCAACCTCTCCGGCGACGAATAATTGCGCTGCTGCTTTGGATGGTGAAAACCTCCCCCCGCCAAGGGGGATGGGTACAGAACACTGACCCACACCCGCCAGGGGCCTTTCCTGGGACTAAAGATCCCAACGTGGTCTCAACGTCGTCACCCTCTCAACACACACCTTTCCTGCACACGTAATCCTGCCTTTCTCCGTCAGGGCCCTATCCTACCAGGAAAAAAAGCAAGCCGCTCAAAAAGGCCGATGCCAGGGAAATCGAGGAAACACTGCCAGTTTCCAAATTTTTGCTGTCTACACGTCCCCGCCTCCGGTGCAAGGCTGCCTATGTGGCCGGGCTCCGAAGGCAAGGCCGAAATCCTGGCAGCCTGGGCCCCAGCGGTGCAATGGTTGATGGACGTGGGGACACGGATGACCCGTTCGCCACATACAGGAGGGATCCTTGGGCCCTTCACTGGCTCGCCATTCAGCTCCACGACGTCCACTACTGGCCCTGGCCTTTGCTTTGGCTGGTGCCCCATTAAACGTGTGCTCCGGAGCGATGTTTCTCCACCCATCACTAGCATTCTGCCACCAGGGGATATGTCAGTGTGGGAGTCACCATCTGTCACTGGCAGCAGTGTCACAAGTCACTAGACTTCCAGCTACCCGCTGACCTAGGCTGCCTTCTGCCCCAGGCAAGGTCCCGAATCCTTTATCCCAGATGCTGACACCTGGGCACTGGCGGACATTGATTTTTATCAACACAGAGGTCTGAGTGAGGGTCAGAGGGCCAGGTAGGTGAAGTGAAGGCCAGGTGGGCGGGGCTAAGGCTTCTTTGCCATCACCATAGAGACAGTCCCCCCACCGCAAGAGTGGGCGGAGCTTGGGATGGGCCTGGTGACAAGACTGAGCCAATGGCAGAGATCCGGCCCGCCAGGCAGATGACACAGGGCCCTCCATTGTGACCTATGACCCCTAGTGGCCACAGGATTTGAGCACACCCCGGGAAAGGCTACGCAGGCACAAGGGAGCCCCTGGTGCGGACTGCTTCAGGGCATTGGCAGAGCACGCCAGGTACCTCTTTCCCACTTTCCTCAGGATATCAGTAGGCAAGGCATCCCCACTCAGCATCTCTTGCCTCTCTCTGTCTCTCTCTGCTTGTGTTCCTTCTCTGAAATCTCTTCCTTCTCCCCCTTGTCACTTCACACCTTGGAGTGCCTGACAGAGGGCCTTCAGACGAAAGAACAAAGGGGGAAGGCCTCTGGCTCTACTGCTTGCCCATGGGGAGAGAAGTTCTGGTAGTCTATCTGGAAGGTCTAGAGAGCAGTGATTGATTGGGGAGCTACATCACGGGCGGACCTGGGCAGGTGAAGCTCGCTGACAAGTGGCAGCCTCTCCGGAGACTACTAATTCCGCTGATAACATTCTATGCAAATAACCGGCTGAGTGCCATGGGCAGAAAACATTGACACATACCTGCCAGAGGCCTATTCTGGGTCTGAAGAGTCCACCCTGGTCTCCAGCAACTCATCATCTCAGCACACACTTTGCCTGCACGCGTGGAAACCGCCTCTCTCCACGAATGTCTTCACCTGCTAGGAAGCACACGATGTCACTCAGCCAAAGGAGAGCACAGGCAAAGTCAACTGAAGCCCCCATTTTCAAGATTTTGCCCTCTGCTGCTCCACAGCCTCCGGTGGCACACTGCATGTGCGTCACTTCTCGGTAGACAAGGACGAAATCCGGGCATCCAGGGCCCCAGCCGTCCACAGTCTACGGATGGCGGCATATGGATCACCTCTTTGCCTCGTACAGCAGGGAGGCCTGGGCCCTAGACTGGCTCCGCTAGAGCTCCACGACCTCAGCTATTTTCCCTGACCTTTGGCCCGTGCCCTCGTGAGTGTGTCATCTCTACTTCCACTTCTCTTCCCACCACACTGAATCCGCCACCTGCGGATACCTCAGCGTGGACATCAACATCTATCACTGGCTGCAGTGTCACAGCTCACTAGGTGTCTAGGCTCAGGCTGACCTTGGCTGTCTTCTGCCCAGGCAAGGAGCCTAATCCTTCCAAGGAAATGAGGACACGTGCTCACTGGCCGACATCCTTTCTTTCATCCACACAGCGGTCTAGATGAGGGTAAAGAGGCCAGGGAGGCCAGGTGAGGGCTGAGTGTGGGGCCTAAGGCTTCTTTCCCAATCACCATGGTGACAGCCACCGGAAGGCTGGGCGGAACTTCTGACGGGGACGAGTCACAAACACTCAGCCAATAGGAGAGGTCCAGCCTAACCGGCCAGTTCCGCAGAGCCCTCCATTTTACCCATGGACAGACAACGGCCCCTTGCGTCTTTGGCCACAAAATCGAGGGCACCCAGGGAATAACTTCACAGTAGGCAACCCCGGATGTGAACACGTTCGACACACTGGGACAGCAGGCAGGTACCTCTTTTCCACTTATGCTGGGATATCACTAGGCAAGGCGCCCTTCCTCAGCATCTGTGGCCTCTCTGTATGTGTTCACTCAGAGGAAACTCTTCATTCTACCCCTGAGACACATCACAAGTATGAGGGGCCTGAGAGAGAGCCTAGAGATGGAACGGGGGAGGCTTCTGGCTGTACTGCTTCCCCGTGGGGACAGAATAGCAGGTAGTCTCTCTGGAAGGTCTTAGCTTCTGTTGACTGACACGCGCAATACAGTAGGGGCGGACCCTGGCCAGGTGGAGCTTGTGGGCAGATGCAACCTCTCCGGCGACGAATAATTGCGCTGCTGCTTTGTATGGTGAAAACCTCCCCCCGCCAAGGGGGATGGGTAGAGAACATTGACCCACACCCGCCAGGGGCCTTTCCTGGGACTAAAGATCCCAACGTGGTCTCAACGTCGTCACCCTCTCAACACACACCTTTCCTGCACACGTAATCCTGCCTTTCTCCGTCAGGGCCCTATCCTACCAGGAAAAAAAGCAAGCCGCTCAAAAAGGCCGATGCCAGGGAAATCGAGGAAACACTGCCAGTTTCCAAATTTTTGCTGTCTACACGTCCCCGCCTCCGGTGCAAGGCTGCCTATGTGGCCGGGCTCCGAAGGCAAGGCCGAAATCCTGGCAGCCTGGGCCCCAGCAGTGCAATGGTTGATGGACGTGGGGACACGGATGACCCGTTCGCCACATACAGGAGGGATCCTTGGGCCCTTCACTGGCTCGCCATTCAGCTCCACGACGTCCACTACTGGCCCTGGCCTTTGCTGTGGCTGGTGCCCCATTAAACGTGTGCTCCGGAGCGATGTTTCTCCACCCATCACTAGCATTCTGCCACCAGGGGATATGTCAGTGTGGGAGTCACCATTTGTCACTGGCAGCAGTGTCACAAGCCACTAGACTTCCAGCTACCCGCTGAGCTAGGCTGCCTTCTGCCCCAGGCAAGGTCCCGAATCCTTTATCCCAGATGCTGACACCTGGGCACTGGCGGACATTGATTTTTATCAACACAGAGGTCTGAGTGAGGGTCAGAGGGCCAGGTAGGTGAAGTGAAGGCCAGGTGGGCGGGGCTAAGGCTTCTTTGCCATCACCATAGAGACAGTCCCCCCACCGCAAGAGTGGGCGGAGCTTGGGATGGGCCTGGTGACAAGACTGAGCCAATGGCAGAGATCCGGCCCGCCAGGCAGATGACACAGGGCCCTCCATTGTGACCTATGACCCCTAGTGGCCACAGGATTTGAGCACACCCCGGGAAAGGCTACGCAGGCACAAGGGAGCCCCTGGTGCGGACTGCTTCAGGGCATTGGCAGAGCACGCCAGGTACCTCTTTCCCACTTTCCTCAGGATATCAGTAGGCAAGGCATCCCCACTCAGCATCTCTTGCCTCTCTCTGTCTCTCTCTGCTTGTGTTCCTTCTCTGAAATCTCTTCCTTCTCCCCCTTGTCACTTCACACCTTGGAGTGCCTGACAGAGGGCCTTCAGACGAAAGAACAAAGGGGGAAGGCCTCTGGCTCTACTGCTTGCCCATGGGGAGAGAAGTTCTGGTAGTCTATCTGGAAGGTCTAGAGAGCAGTGATTGATTGGGGAGCTACATCACGGGCGGACCTGGCCAGGTGAAGCTCGCTGACAAGTGGCAGCCTCTCCGGAGACTACTAATTCCGCTGATAACATTCTATGCAAATAACCGGCTGAGTGCCATGGGCAGAAAACATTGACACATACCTGCCAGAGGCCTATTCTGGGTCTGAAGAGTCCACCCTGGTCTCCAGCAACTCATCATCTCAGCACACACTTTGCCTGCACGCGTGGAAACCGCCTCTCTCCACGAATGTCTTCACCTGGTAGGAAACACACGATGTCACTCAGCCAAAGGAGAGCACAGGCAAAGTCAACTGAAGCCCCCATTTTCAAGATTTTGCCCTCTGCTGCTCCACAGCCTCCGGTGGCACACTGCATGTGCGTCACTTCTCGGTAGACAAGGACGAAATCCGGGCATCCAGGGCCCCAGCCGTCCACAGTCTACGGATGGCGGCATATGGATCACCTCTTTGCCTCGTACAGCAGGGAGGCCTGGGCCCTAGACTGGCTCCGCTAGAGCTCCACGACCTCAGCTATTTTCCCTGACCTTTGGCCCGTGCCCTCGTGAGTGTGTCATCTCTACTTCCACTTCTCTTCCCACCACACTGAATCCGCCACCTGCGGATACCTCAGCGTGGACATCAACATCTATCACTGGCTGCAGTGTCACAGCTCACTAGGTGTCTAGGCTCAGGCTGACCTTGGCTGTCTTCTGCCCAGGCAAGGAGCCTAATCCTTCCAAGGAAATGAGGACACGTGCTCACTGGCCGACATCCTTCCTTTCATCCACACAGCGGTCTAGATGAGGGTAAAGAGGCCAGGGAGGCCAGGTGAGGGCTGAGTGTGGGGCCTAAGGCTTCTTTCCCAATCACCATGGTGACAGCCACCGGAAGGCTGGGCGGAACTTCTGACGGGGACGAGTCACAAACCCTCAGCCAATAGGAGAGGTCCAGCCTAACCGGCCAGTTCCGCAGAGCCCTCCATTTTACCCATGGACAGACAACGGCCCCTTGCGTCTTTGGCCACAAAATCGAGGGCACCCAGGGAATAACTTCACAGTAGGCAACCCCGGATGTGAACACGTTCGACACACTGGGACAGCAGGCAGGTGCCTCTTTTCCACTTATGCTGGGATATCACTAGGCAAGGCGCCCTTCCTCAGCATCTGTGGCCTCTCTGTATGTGTTCACTCAGAGGAAACTCTTCATTCTACCCCTGAGACACATCGCAAGTATGAGGGGCCTGAGAGAGAGCCTAGAGATGGAACGGGGGAGGCTTCTGGCTGTACTGCTTCCCCGTGGGGACAGAATAGCAGGTAGTCTCTCTGGAAGGTCTTAGCTTCTGTTGACTGACACGCGCAATACAGTAGGGGCGGACCCTGGCCAGGTGGAGCTTGTGGGCAGATGCAACCTCTCCGGCGACGAATAATTGCGCTGCTGCTTTGTATGGTGAAAACCTCCCCCCGCCAAGGGGGATGGGTACAGAACACTGACCCACACCCGCCAGGGGCCTTTCCTGGGACTAAAGATCCCAACGTGGTCTCAACGTCGTCACCCTCTCAACACACACCTTTCCTGCACACGTAATCCTGCCTTTCTCCGTCAGGGCCCTATCCTACCAGGAAAAAAAGCAAGCCGCTCAAAAAGGCCGATGCCAGGGAAATCGAGGAAACACTGCCAGTTTCCAAATTTTTGCTGTCTACACGTCCCCGCCTCCGGTGCAAGGCTGCCTATGTGGCCGGGCTCCGAAGGCAAGGCCGAAATCCTGGCAGCCTGGGCCCCAGCGGTGCAATGGTTGATGGACGTGGGGACACGGATGACCCGTTCGCCACATACAGGAGGGATCCTTGGGCCCTTCACTGGCTCGCCATTCAGCTCCACGACGTCCACTACTGGCCCTGGCCTTTGCTTTGGCTGGTGCCCCATTAAACGTGTGCTCCGGAGCGATGTTTCTCCACCCATCACTAGCATTCTGCCACCAGGGGATATGTCAGTGTGGGAGTCACCATTTGTCACTGGCAGCAGTGTCACAAGTCACTAGACTTCCAGCTACCCGCTGACCTAGGCTGCCTTCTGCCCCAGGCAAGGTCCCGAATCCTTTATCCCAGATGCTGACACCTGGGCACTGGCGGACATTGATTTTTATCAACACAGAGGTCTGAGTGAGGGTCAGAGGGCCAGGTAGGTGAAGTGAAGGCCAGGTGGGCGGGGCTAAGGCTTCTTTGCCATCACCATAGAGACAGTCCCCCCACCGCAAGAGTGGGCGGAGCTTGGGATGGGCCTGGTGACAAGACTGAGCCAATGGCAGAGATCCGGCCCGCCAGGCAGATGACACAGGGCCCTCCATTGTGACCTATGACCCCTAGTGGCCACAGGATTTGAGCACACCCCGGGAAAGGCTACGCAGGCACAAGGGAGCCCCTGGTGCGGACTGCTTCAGGGCATTGGCAGAGCACGCCAGGTACCTCTTTCCCACTTTCCTCAGGATATCAGTAGGCAAGGCATCCCCACTCAGCATCTCTTGCCTCTCTCTGTCTCTCTCTGCTTGTGTTCCTTCTCTGAAATCTCTTCCTTCTCCCCCTTGTCACTTCACACCTTGGAGTGCCTGACAGAGGGCCTTGAGACGAAAGAACAAAGGGGGAAGGCCTCTGGCTCTACTGCTTGCCCATGGGGAGAGAAGTTCTGGTAGTCTATCTGGAAGGTCTAGAGAGCAGTGATTGATTGGGGAGCTACATCACGGGCGGACCTGGGCAGGTGAAGCTCGCTGACAAGTGGCAGCCTCTCCGGAGACTACTAATTCCGCTGATAACATTCTATGCAAATAACCGGCTGAGTGCCATGGGCAGAAAACATTGACACATACCTGCCAGAGGCCTATTCTGGGTCTGAAGAGTCCACCCTGGTCTCCAGCAACTCATCATCTCAGCACACACTTTGCCTGCACGCGTGGAAACCGCCTCTCTCCACGAATGTCTTCACCTGCTAGGAAGCACACGATGTCACTCAGCCAAAGGAGAACACAGGCAAAGTCAACTGAAGCCCCCATTTTCAAGATTTTGCCCTCTGCTGCTCCACAGCCTCCGGTGGCACACTGCATGTGCGTCACTTCTCGGTAGACAAGGACGAAATCCGGGCATCCAGGGCCCCAGCCGTCCACAGTCTACGGATGGCGGCATATGGATCACCTCTTTGCCTCGTACAGCAGGGAGGCCTGGGCCCTAGACTGGCTCCGCTAGAGCTCCACGACCTCAGCTATTTTCCCTGACCTTTGGCCCGTGCCCTCGTGAGTGTGTCATCTCTACTTCCACTTCTCTTCCCACCACACTGAATCCGCCACCTGCGGATACCTCAGCGTGGACATCAACATCTATCACTGGCTGCAGTGTCACAGGTCACTAGGTGTCTAGGCTCAGGCTGACCTTGGCTGTCTTCTGCCCAGGCAAGGAGCCTAATCCTTCCAAGGAAATGAGGACACGTGCTCACTGGCCGACATCCTTTCTTTCATCCACACAGCGGTCTAGATGAGGGTAAAGAGGCCAGGGAGGCCAGGTGAGGGCTGAGTGTGGGGCCTAAGGCTTCTTTCCCAATCACCATGGTGACAGCCACCAGAAGGCTGGGCGGAACTTCTGACGGGGACGAGTCACAAACACTCAGCCAATAGGAGAGGTCCAGCCTAACCGGCCAGTTCCGCAGAGCCCTCCATTTTACCCATGGACAGACAACGGCCCCTTGCGTCTTTGGCCACAAAATCGAGGGCACCCAGGGAATAACTTCACAGTAGGCAACCCCGGATGTGAACACGTTCGACACACTGGGACAGCAGGCAGGTGCCTCTTTTCCACTTATGCTGGGATATCACTAGGCAAGGCGCCCTTCCTCAGCATCTGTGGCCTCTCTGTATGTGTTCACTCAGAGGAAACTCTTCATTCTACCCCTGAGACACATCACAAGTATGAGGGGCCTGAGAGAGAGCCTAGAGATGGAACGGGGGAGGCTTCTGGCTGTACTGCTTCCCCGTGGGGACAGAATAGCAGGTAGTCTCTCTGGAAGGTCTTAGCTTCTGTTGACTGACACGCGCAATACAGTAGGGGCGGACCCTGGCCAGGTGGAGCTTGTGGGCAGATGCAACCTCTCCGGCGACGAATAATTGCGCTGCTGCTTTGTATGGTGAAAACCTCCCCCCGCCAAGGGGGATGGGTAGAGAACATTGACCCACACCCGCCAGGGGCCTTTCCTGGGACTAAAGATCCCAACGTGGTCTCAACGTCGTCACCCTCTCAACACACACCTTTCCTGCACACGTAATCCTGCCTTTCTCCGTCAGGGCCCTATCCTACCAGGAAAAAAAGCAAGCCGCTCAAAAAGGCCGATGCCAGGGAAATCGAGGAAACACTGCCAGTTTCCAAATTTTTGCTGTCTACACGTCCCCGCCTCCGGTGCAAGGCTGCCTATGTGGCCGGGCTCCGAAGGCAAGGCCGAAATCCTGGCAGCCTGGGCCCCAGCGGTGCAATGGTTGATGGACGTGGGGACACGGATGACCCGTTCGCCACATACAGGAGGGATCCTTGGGCCCTTCACTGGCTCGCCATTCAGCTCCACGACGTCCACTACTGGCCCTGGCCTTTGCTGTGGCTGGTGCCCCATTAAACGTGTGCTCCGGAGCGATGTTTCTCCACCCATCACTAGCATTCTGCCACCAGGGGATATGTCAGTGTGGGAGTCACCATCTGTCACTGGCAGCAGTGTCACAAGCCACTAGACTTCCAGCTACCCGCTGACCTAGGCTGCCTTCTGCCCCAGGCAAGGTCCCGAATCCTTTATCCCAGATGCTGACACCTGGGCACTGGCGGACATTGATTTTTATCAACACAGAGGTCTGAGTGAGGGTCAGAGGGCCAGGTAGGTGAAGTGAAGGCCAGGTGGGCGGGGCTAAGGCTTCTTTGCCATCACCATAGAGACAGTCCCCCCACCGCAAGAGTGGGCGGAGCTTGGGATGGGCCTGGTGACAAGACTGAGCCAATGGCAGAGATCCGGCCCGCCAGGCAGATGACACAGGGCCCTCCATTGTGACCTATGACCCCTAGTGGCCACAGGATTTGAGCACACCCCGGGAAAGGCTACGCAGGCACAAGGGAGCCCCTGGTGCGGACTGCTTCAGGGCATTGGCAGAGCACGCCAGGTACCTCTTTCCCACTTTCCTCAGGATATCAGTAGGCAAGGCATCCCCACTCAGCATCTCTTGCCTCTCTCTGTCTCTCTCTGCTTGTGTTCCTTCTCTGAAATCTCTTCCTTCTCCCCCTTGTCACTTCACACCTTGGAGTGCCTGACAGAGGGCCTTCAGACGAAAGAACAAAGGGGGAAGGCCTCTGGCTCTACTGCTTGCCCATGGGGAGAGAAGTTCTGGTAGTCTATCTGGAAGGTCTAGAGAGCAGTGATTGATTGGGGAGCTACATCACGGGCGGACCTGGCCAGGTGAAGCTCGCTGACAAGTGGCAGCCTCTCCGGAGACTACTAATTCCGCTGCTAACATTCTATGCAAATAACCGGCTGAGTGCCATGGGCAGAAAACATTGACACATACCTGCCAGAGGCCTATTCTGGGTCTGAAGAGTCCACCCTGGTCTCCAGCAACTCATCAGCTCAGCACACACTTTGCCTGCACGCGTGGAAACCGCCTCTCTCCACGAATGTCTTCACCTGCTAGGAAGCACACGATGTCACTCAGCCAAAGGAGAGCACAGGCAAAGTCAACTGAAGCCCCCATTTTCAAGATTTTGCCCTCTGCTGCTCCACAGCCTCCGGTGGCACACTGCATGTGCGTCACTTCTCGGTAGACAAGGACGAAATCCGGGCATCCAGGGCCCCAGCCGTCCACAGTCTACGGATGGCGGCATATGGATCACCTCTTTGCCTCGTACAGCAGGGAGGCCTGGGCCCTAGACTGGCTCCGCTAGAGCTCCACGACCTCAGCTATTTTCCCTGACCTTTGGCCCGTGCCCTCGTGAGTGTGTCATCTCTACTTCCACTTCTCTTCCCACCACACTGAATCCGCCACCTGCGGATACCTCAGCGTGGACATCAACATCTATCACTGGCTGCAGTGTCACAGCTCACTAGGTTTCTAGGCTCAGGCTGACCTTGGCTGTCTTCTGCCCAGGCAAGGAGCCTAATCCTTCCAAGGAAATGAGGACACGTGCTCACTGGCCGACATCCTTTCTTTCATCCACACAGCGGTCTAGATGAGGGTAAAGAGGCCAGGGAGGCCAGGTGAGGGCTGAGTGTGGGGCCTAAGGCTTCTTTCCCAATCACCATGGTGACAGCCACCGGAAGGCTGGGCAGAACTTCTGACTGGGACGAGTCACAAACACTGAGCCAATAGGAGAGCTCCAGCCTAACCGGCCAGTTCCGCAGAGCCCTCCATTTTACCCATGGACAGACAACGGCCCCTTGCGTCTTTGGCCACAAAATCGAGGGCACCCAGGGAATAACTTCACAGTAGGCAACCCAGGATGTGAACACGTTCGACACACTGGGACAGCAGGCAGGTACCTCTTTTCCACTTATGCTGGGATATCACTAGGCAAGGCGCCCTTCCTCAGCATCTGTGGCCTCTCTGTATGTGTTCACTCAGAGGAAACTCTTCATTCTACCCCTGAGACACATCACAAGTATGAGGGGCCTGAGAGAGAGCCTAGAGATGGAACGGGGGAGGCTTCTGGCTGTACTGCTTCCCCGTGGGGACAGAATAGCAGGTAGTCTCTCTGGAAGGTCTTAGCTTCTGTTGACTGACACGCGCAATACAGTAGGGGCGGACCCTGGCCAGGTGGAGCTTGTGGGCAGATGCAACCTCTCCGGCGACGAATAATTGCGCTGCTGCTTTGTATGGTGAAAACCTCCCCCCGCCAAGGGGGATGGGTAGAGAACACTGACCCACACCCGCCAGGGGCCTTTCCTGGGACTAAAGATCCCAACGTGGTCTCAACGTCGTCACCCTCTCAACACACACCTTTCCTGCACACGTAATCCTGCCTTTCTCCGTCAGGGCCCTATCCTACCAGGAAAAAAAGCAAGCTGCTCAAAAAGGCCGATGCCAGGGAAATCTAGGAAACACTGCCAGTTTCCAAATTTTTGCTGTCTACACGTCCCCGCCTCCGGTGCAAGGCTGCCTATGTGGCCGGGCTCCGAAGGCAAGGCCGAAATCCTGGCAGCCTGGGCCCCAGCGGTGCAATGGTTGATGGACGTGGGGACACGGATGACCCGTTCGCCACATACAGGAGGGATCCTTGGGCCCTTCACTGGCTCGCCATTCAGCTCCACGACGTCCACTACTGGCCCTGGCCTTTGCTTTGGCTGGTGCCCCATTAAACGTGTGCTCCGGAGCGATGTTTCTCCACCCATCACTAGCATTCTGCCACCAGGGGATATGTCAGTGTGGGAGTCACCATTTGTCACTGGCAGCAGTGTCACAAGTCACTAGACTTCCAGCTACCCGCTGACCTAGGCTGCCTTCTGCCCCAGGCAAGGTCCCGAATCCTTTATCCCAGATGCTGACACCTGGGCACTGGCGGACATTGATTTTTATCAACACAGAGGTCTGAGTGAGGGTCAGAGGGCCAGCTAGGTGAAGTGAAGGCCAGGTGGGCGGGGCTAAGGCTTCTTTGCCATCACCATAGAGACAGTCCCCCCACCGCAAGAGTGGGCGGAGCTTGGGATGGGCCTGGTGACAAGACTGAGCCAATGGCAGAGATCCGGCCCGCCAGGCAGATGACACAGGGCCCTCCATTGTGACCTATGACCCCTAGTGGCCACAGGATTTGAGCACACCCCGGGAAAGGCTACGCAGGCACAAGGGAGCCCCTGGTGCGGACTGCTTCAGGGCATTGGCAGAGCACGCCAGGTACCTCTTTCCCACTTTCCTCAGGATATCAGTAGGCAAGGCATCCCCACTCAGCATCTCTTGCCTCTCTCTGTCTCTCTCTGCTTGTGTTCCTTCTCTGAAATCTCTTCCTTCTCCCCCTTGTCACTTCACACCTTGGAGTGCCTGACAGAGGGCCTTCAGACGAAAGAACAAAGGGGGAAGGCCTCTGGCTCTACTGCTTGCCCATGGGGAGAGAAGTTCTGGTAGTCTATCTGGAAGGTCTAGAGAGCAGTGATTGATTGGGGAGCTACATCACGGGCGGACCTGGCCAGGTGAAGCTCGCTGACAAGTGGCAGCCTCTCCGGAGACTACTAATTCCGCTGCTAACAGTCTATGCAAATAACCGGCTGAGTGCCATGGGCAGAAAACATTGACACATACCTGCCAGAGGCCTATTCTGGGTCTGAAGAGTCCACCCTGGTCTCCAGCAACTCATCAGCTCAGCACACACTTTGCCTGCACGCGTGGAAACCGCCTCTCTCCACGAATGTCTTCACCTGCTAGGAAGCACACGATGTCTCTCAGCCAAAGGAGAGCACAGGCAAAGTCAACTGAAGCCCCCATTTTCAAGATTTTGCCCTCTGCTGCTCCACAGCCTCCGGTGGCACACTGCATGTGCGTCACTTCTCGGTAGACAAGGACGAAATCCGGGCATCCAGGGCCCCAGCCGTCCACAGTCTACGGATGGCGGCATATGGATCACCTCTTTGCCTCGTACAGCAGGGAGGCCTGGGCCCTAGACTGGCTCCGCTAGAGCTCCACGACCTCAGCTATTTTCCCTGACCTTTGGCCCGTGCCCTCGTGAGTGTGTCATCTCTACTTCCACTTCTCTTCCCACCACACTGAATCCGCCACCTGCGGATACCTGAGCGTGGACATCAACATCTATCACTGGCTGCAGTGTCACAGCTCACTAGGTGTCTAGGCTCAGGCTGACCTTGGCTGTCTTCTGCCCAGGCAAGGAGCCTAATCCTTCCAAGGAAATGAGGACACGTGCTCACTGGCCGACATCCTTTCTTTCATCCACACAGCGGTCTAGATGAGGGTAAAGAGGCCAGGGAGGCCAGGTGAGGGCTGAGTGTGGGGCCTAAGGCTTCTTTCCCAATCACCATGGTGACAGCCACCGGAAGGCTGGGCGGAACTTCTGACGGGGACGAGTCACAAACACTCAGCCAATAGGAGAGGTCCAGCCTAACCGGCCAGTTCCGCAGAGCCCTCCATTTTACCCATGGACAGACAACGGCCCCTTGCGTCTTTGGCCACAAAATCGAGGGCACCCAGGGAATAACTTCACAGTAGGCAACCCCGGATGTGAACACGTTCGACACACTGGGACAGCAGGCAGGTGCCTCTTTTCCACTTATGCTGGGATATCACTAGGCAAGGCGCCCTTCCTCAGCATCTGTGGCCTCTCTGTATGTGTTCACTCAGAGGAAACTCTTCATTCTACCCCTGAGACACATCGCAAGTATGAGGGGCCTGAGAGAGAGCCTAGAGATGGAACGGGGGAGGCTTCTGGCTGCACTGATTCCCCGTGGGGACAGAATAGCAGGTAGTCTCTCTGGAAGGTCTTAGCTTCTGTTGACTGACACGCGCAATACAGTAGGGGCGGACCCTGGCCAGGTGGAGCTTGTGGGCAGATGCAACCTCTCCGGCGACGAATAATTGCGCTGCTGCTTTGTATGGTGAAAACCTCCCCCCGCCAAGGGGGATGGGTACAGAACACTGACCCACACCCGCCAGGGGCCTTTCCTGGGACTAAAGATCCCAACGTGGTCTCAACGTCGTCACCCTCTCAACACACACCTTTCCTGCACACGTAATCCTGCCTTTCTCCGTCAGGGCCCTATCCTACCAGGAAAAAAAGCAAGCTGCTCAAAAAGGCCGATGCCAGGGAAATCGAGGAAACACTGCCAGTTTCCAAATTTTTGCTGTCTACACGTCCCCGCCTCCGGTGCAAGGCTGCCTATGTGGCCGGGCTCCGAAGGCAAGGCCGAAATCCTGGCAGCCTGGGCCCCAGCGGTGCAATGGTTGATGGACGTGGGGACACGGATGACCCGTTCGCCACATACAGGAGGGATCCTTGGGCCCTTCACTGGCTCGCCATTCAGCTCCACGACGTCCACTACTGGCCCTGGCCTTTGCTTTGGCTGGTGCCCCATTAAACGTGTGCTCCGGAGCGATGTTTCTCCACCCATCACTAGCATTCTGCCACCAGGGGATATGTCAGTGTGGGAGTCACCATTTGTCACTGGCAGCAGTGTCACAAGTCACTAGACTTCCAGCTACCCGCTGACCTAGGCTGCCTTCTGCCCCAGGCAAGGTCCCGAATCCTTTATCCCAGATGCTGACACCTGGGCACTGGCGGACATTGATTTTTATCAACACAGAGGTCTGAGTGAGGGTCAGAGGGCCAGGTAGGTGAAGTGAAGGCCAGGTGGGCGGGGCTAAGGCTTCTTTGCCATCACCATAGAGACAGTCCCCCCACCGCAAGAGTGGGCGGAGCTTGGGATGGGCCTGGTGACAAGACTGAGCCAATGGCAGAGATCCGGCCCGCCAGGCAGATGACACAGGGCCCTCCATTGTGACCTATGACCCCTAGTGGCCACAGGATTTGAGCACACCCCGGGAAAGGCTACGCAGGCACAAGGGAGCCCCTGGTGCGGACTGCTTCAGGGCATTGGCAGAGCACGCCAGGTACCTCTTTCCCACTTTCCTCAGGATATCAGTAGGCAAGGCATCCCCACTCAGCATCTCTTGCCTCTCTCTGTCTCTCTCTGCTTGTGTTCCTTCTCTGAAATCTCTTCCTTCTCCCCCTTGTCACTTCACACCTTGGAGTGCCTGACAGAGGGCCTTCAGACGAAAGAACAAAGGGGGAAGGCCTCTGGCTCTACTGCTTGCCCATGGGGAGAGAAGTTCTGGTAGTCTATCTGGAAGGTCTAGAGAGCAGTGATTGATTGGGGAGCTACATCACGGGCGGACCTGGCCAGGTGAAGCTCGCTGACAAGTGGCAGCCTCTCCGGAGACTACTAATTCCGCTGCTAACAGTCTATGCAAATAACCGGCTGAGTGCCATGGGCAGAAAACATTGACACATACCTGCCAGAGGCCTATTCTGGGTCTGAAGAGTCCACCCTGGTCTCCAGCAACTCATCATCTCAGCACACACTTTGCCTGCACGCATGGAAACCGCCTCTCTCCAAGGATGTCTTCACCTGCTAGGAAACACACGATGTCACTCAGCCAAAGGAGAGCACAGGCAAAGTCAACTGAAGCCCCCATTTTCAAGATTTTGCCCTCTGCTGCTCCACAGCCTCCGGTGGCACACTGCATGTGCGTCACTTCTCGGTAGACAAGGACGAAATCCGGGCATCCAGGGCCCCAGCCGTCCACAGTCTACGGATGGCGGCATATGGATCACCTCTTTGCCTCGTACAGCAGGGAGGCCTGGGCCCTAGACTGGCTCCGCTAGAGCTCCACGACCTCAGCTATTTTCCCTGACCTATGGCCCGTGCCCTCGTGAGTGTGTCATCTCTACTTCCACTTCTCTTCCCACCACACTGAATCCGCCACCTGCGGATACCTCAGCGTGGACATCAACATCTATCACTGGCTGCAGTGTCACAGCTCACTAGGTGTCTAGGCTCAGGCTGACCTTGGCTGTCTTCTGCCCAGGCAAGGAGCCTAATCCTTCCAAGGAAATGAGGACACGTGCTCACTGGCCGACATCCTTTCTTTCATCCACACAGCGGTCTAGATGAGGGTAAAGAGGCCAGGGAGGCCAGGTGAGGGCTGAGTGTGGGGCCTAAGGCTTCTTTCCCAATCACCATGGTGACAGCCACCGGAAGGCTGGGCGGAACTTCTGACGGGGACGAGTCACAAACACTCAGCCAATAGGAGAGGTCCAGCCTAACCGGCCAGTTCCGCAGAGCCCTCCATTTTACCCATGGACAGACAACGGCCCCTTGCGTCTTTGGCCACAAAATCGAGGGCACCCAGGGAATAACTTCACAGTAGGCAACCCCGGATGTGAACACGTTCGACACACTGGGACAGCAGGCAGGTGCCTCTTTTCCACTTATGCTGGGATATCACTAGGCAAGGCGCCCTTCCTCAGCATCTGTGGCCTCTCTGTATGTGTTCACTCAGAGGAAACTCTTCATTCTACCCCTGAGACACATCGCAAGTATGAGGGGCCTGAGAGAGAGCCTAGAGATGGCACGGGGGAGGCTTCTGGCTGTACTGCTTCCCCGTGGGGACAGAATAGCAGGTAGTCTCTCTGGAAGGTCTTAGCTTCTGTTGACTGACACGCGCAATACAGTAGGGGCGGACCCTGGCCAGGTGGTGCTTGTGGGCAGATGCAACCTCTCCGGCGACGAATAATTGCGCTGCTGCTTTGTATGGTGAAAACCTCCCCCCGCCAAGGGGGATGGGTACAGAACACTGACCCACACCCGCCAGGGGCCTTTCCTGGGACTAAAGATCCCAACGTGGTCTCAACGTCGTCACCCTCTCAACACACACCTTTCCTGCACACGTAATCCTGCCTTTCTCCGTCAGGGCCCTATCCTACCAGGAAAAAAAGCAAGCTGCTCAAAAAGGCCGATGCCAGGGAAATCGAGGAAACACTGCCAGTTTCCAAATTTTTGCTGTCTACACGTCCCCGCCTCCGGTGCAAGGCTGCCTATGTGGCCGGGCTCCGAAGGCAAGGCCGAAATCCTGGCAGCCTGGGCCCCAGCGGTGCAATGGTTGATGGACGTGGGGACACGGATGACCCGTTCGCCACATACAGGAGGGATCCTTGGGCCCTTCACTGGCTCGCCATTCAGCTCCACGACGTCCACTACTGGCCCTGGCCTTTGCTTTGGCTGGTGCCCCATTAAACGTGTGCTCCGGAGCGATGTTTCTCCACCCATCACTAGCATTCTGCCACCAGGGGATATGTCAGTGTGGGAGTCACCATTTGTCACTGGCAGCAGTGTCACAAGTCACTAGACTTCCAGCTACCCGCTGACCTAGGCTGCCTTCTGCCCCAGGCAAGGTCCCGAATCCTTTATCCCAGATGCTGACACCTGGGCACTGGCGGACATTGATTTTTATCAACACAGAGGTCTGAGTGAGGGTCAGAGGGCCAGGTAGGTGAAGTGAAGGCCAGGTGGGCGGGGCTAAGGCTTCTTTGCCATCACCATAGAGACAGTCCCCCCACCGCAAGAGTGGGCGGAGCTTGGGATGGGCCTGGTGACAAGACTGAGCCAATGGCAGAGATCCGGCCCGCCAGGCAGATGACACAGGGCCCTCCATTGTGACCTATGACCCCTAGTGGCCACAGGATTTGAGCACACCCCGGGAAAGGCTACGCAGGCACAAGGGAGCCCCTGGTGCGGACTGCTTCAGGGCATTGGCAGAGCACGCCAGGTACCTCTTTCCCACTTTCCTCAGGATATCAGTAGGCAAGGCATCCCCACTCAGCATCTCTTGCCTCTCTCTGTCTCTCTCTGCTTGTGTTCCTTCTCTGAAATCTCTTCCTTCTCCCCCTTGTCACTTCACACCTTGGAGTGCCTGACAGAGGGCCTTCAGACGAAAGAACAAAGGGGGAAGGCCTCTGGCTCTACTGCTTGCCCATGGGGAGAGAAGTTCTGGTAGTCTATCTGGAAGGTCTAGAGAGCAGTGATTGATTGGGGAGCTACATCACGGGCGGACCTGGCCAGGTGAAGCTCGCTGACAAGTGGCAGCCTCTCCGGAGACTACTAATTCCGCTGATAACATTCTATGCAAATAACCGGCTGAGTGCCATGGGCAGAAAACATTGACACATACCTGCCAGAGGCCTATTCTGGGTCTGAAGAGTCCACCCTGGTCTCCAGCAACTCATCATCTCAGCACACACTTTGCCTGCACGCATGGAAACCGCCTCTCTCCAAGGATGTCTTCACCTGCTAGGAAACACACGATGTCACTCAGCCAAAGGAGAGCACAGGCAAAGTCAACTGAAGCCCCCATTTTCAAGATTTTGCCCTCTGCTGCTCCACAGCCTCCGGTGGCACACTGCATGTGCGTCACTTCTCGGTAGACAAGGACGAAATCCGGGCATCCAGGGCCCCAGCCGTCCACAGTCTACGGATGGCGGCATATGGATCACCTCTTTGCCTCGTACAGCAGGGAGGCCTGGGCCCTAGACTGGCTCCGCTAGAGCTCCACGACCTCAGCTATTTTCCCTGACCTTTGGCCCGTGCCCTCGTGAGTGTGTCATCTCTACTTCCACTTCTCTTCCCACCACACTGAATCCGCCACCTGCGGATACCTCAGCGTGGACATCAACATCTATCACTGGCTGCAGTGTCACAGCTCACTAGGTGTCTAGGCTCAGGCTGACCTTGGCTGTCTTCTGCCCAGGCAAGGAGCCTAATCCTTCCAAGGAAATGAGGACACGTGCTCACTGGCCGACATCCTTTCTTTCATCCACACAGCGGTCTAGATGAGGGTAAAGAGGCCAGGGAGGCCAGGTGAGGGCTGAGTGTGGGGCCTAAGGCTTCTTTCCCAATCACCATGGTGACAGCCACCGGAAGGCTGGGCGGAACTTCTGACGGGGACGAGTCACAAACACTCAGCCAATAGGAGAGGTCCAGCCTAACCGGCCAGTTCCGCAGAGCCCTCCATTTTACCCATGGACAGACAACGGCCCCTTGCGTCTTTGGCCACAAAATCGAGGGCACCCAGGGAATAACTTCACAGTAGGCAACCCCGGATGTGAACACGTTCGACACACTGGGACAGCAGGCAGGTGCCTCTTTTCCACTTATGCTGGGATATCACTAGGCAAGGCGCCCTTCCTCAGCATCTGTGGCCTCTCTGTATGTGTTCACTCAGAGGAAACTCTTCATTCTACCCCTGAGACACATCACAAGTATGAGGGGCCTGAGAGAGAGCCTAGAGATGGAACGGGGGAGGCTTCTGGCTGTACTGCTTCCCCGTGGGGAGAGAATAGCAGGTAGTCTCCCTGGAAGGTCTTAGCTTCTGTTGACTGACACGCGCAATACAGTAGGGGCGGACCCTGGCCAGGTGGAGCTTGTGGGCAGATGCAACCTCTCCGGCGACGAATAATTGCGCTGCTGCTTTGTATGGTGAAAACCTCCCCCCGCCAAGGGGGATGGGTAGAGAACACTGACCCACACCCGCCAGGGGCCTTTCCTGGACTAAAGATCCCAACGTGGTCTCAACGTCGTCACCCTCTCAACACACACCTTTCCTGCACACGTAATCCTGCCTTTCTCCGTCAGGGCCCTATCCTACCAGGAAAAAAAGCAAGCTGCTCAAAAAGGCCGATGCCAGGGAAATCGAGGAAACACTGCCAGTTTCCAAATTTTTGCTGTCTACACGTCCCCGCCTCCGGTGCAAGGCTGCCTATGTGGCCGGGCTCCGAAGGCAAGGCCGAAATCCTGGCAGCCTGGGCCCCAGCAGTGCAATGGTTGATGGACGTGGGGACACGGATGACCCGTTCGCCACATACACGAGGGATCCTTGGGCCCTTCACTGGCTCGCCATTCAGCTCCACGACGTCCACTACTGGCCCTGGCCTTTGCTTTGGCTGGTGCCCCATTAAACGTGTGCTCCGGAGCGATGTTTCTCCACCCATCACTAGCATTCTGCCACCAGGGGATATGTCAGTGTGGGAGTCACCATTTGTCACTGGCAGCAGTGTCACAAGCCACTAGACTTCCAGCTACCCGCTGACCTAGGCTGCCTTCTGCCCCAGGCAAGGTCCCGAATCCTTTATCCCAGATGCTGACACCTGGGCACTGGCGGACATTGATTTTTATCAACACAGAGGTCTGAGTGAGGGTCAGAGGGCCAGGTAGGTGAAGTGAAGGCCAGGTGGGCGGGGCTAAGGCTTCTTTGCCATCACCATAGAGACAGTCCCCCCACCGCAAGAGTGGGCGGAGCTTGGGATGGGCCTGGTGACAAGACTGAGCCAATGGCAGAGATCCGGCCCGCCAGGCAGATGACACAGGGCCCTCCATTGTGACCTATGACCCCTAGTGGCCACAGGATTTGAGCACACCCCGGGAAAGGCTACGCAGGCACAAGGGAGCCCCTGGTGCGGACTGCTTCAGGGCATTGGCAGAGCACGCCAGGTACCTCTTTCCCACTTTCCTCAGGATATCAGTAGGCAAGGCATCCCCACTCAGCATCTCTTGCCTCTCTCTGTCTCTCTCTGCTTGTGTTCCTTCTCTGAAATCTCTTCCTTCTCCCCCTTGTCACTTCACACCTTGGAGTGCCTGACAGAGGGCCTTCAGACGAAAGAACAAAGGGGGAAGGCCTCTGGCTCTACTGCTTGCCCATGGGGAGAGAAGTTCTGGTAGTCTATCTGGAAGGTCTAGAGAGCAGTGATTGATTGGGGAGCTACATCACGGGCGGACCTGGCCAGGTGAAGCTCGCTGACAAGTGGCAGCCTCTCCGGAGACTACTAATTCCGCTGATAACATTCTATGCAAATAACCGGCTGAGTGCCATGGGCAGAAAACATTGACACATACCTGCCAGAGGCCTATTCTGGGTCTGAAGAGTCCACCCTGGTCTCCAGCAACTCATCATCTCAGCACACACTTTGCCTGCACGCATGGAAACCGCCTCTCTCCAAGGATGTCTTCACCTGCTAGGAAACACACGATGTCACTCAGCCAAAGGAGAGCACAGGCAAAGTCAACTGAAGCCCCCATTTTCAAGATTTTGCCCTCTGCTGCTCCACAGCCTCCGGTGGCACACTGCATGTGCGTCACTTCTCGGTAGACAAGGACGAAATCCGGGCATCCAGGGCCCCAGCCGTCCACAGTCTACGGATGGCGGCATATGGATCACCTCTTTGCCTCGTACAGCAGGGAGGCCTGGGCCCTAGACTGGCTCCGCTAGAGCTCCACGACCTCAGCTATTTTCCCTGACCTTTGGCCCGTGCCCTCGTGAGTGTGTCATCTCTACTTCCACTTCTCTTCCCACCACACTGAATCCGCCACCTGCGGATACCTCAGCGTGGACATCAACATCTATCACTGGCTGCAGTGTCACAGCTCACTAGGTGTCTAGGCTCAGGCTGACCTTGGCTGTCTTCTGCCCAGGCAAGGAGCCTAATCCTTCCAAGGAAATGAGGACACGTGCTCACTGGCCGACATCCTTTCTTTCATCCACACAGCGGTCTAGATGAGGGTAAAGAGGCCAGGGAGGCCAGGTGAGGGCTGAGTGTGGGGCCTAAGGCTTCTTTCCCAATCACCATGGTGACAGCCACCGGAAGGCTGGGCGGAACTTCTGACGGGGACGAGTCACAAACACTCAGCCAATAGGAGAGGTCCAGCCTAACCGGCCAGTTCCGCAGAGCCCTCCATTTTACCCATGGACAGACAACGGCCCCTTGCGTCTTTGGCCACAAAATCGAGGGCACCCAGGGAATAACTTCACAGTAGGCAACCCCGGATGTGAACACGTTCGACACACTGGGACAGCAGGCAGGTGCCTCTTTTCCACTTATGCTGGGATATCACTAGGCAAGGCGCCCTTCCTCAGCATCTGTGGCCTCTCTGTATGTGTTCACTCAGAGGAAACTCTTCATTCTACCCCTGAGACACATCACAAGTATGAGGGGCCTGAGAGAGAGCCTAGAGATGGAACGGGGGAGGCTTCTGGCTGTACTGCTTCCCCGTGGGGAGAGAATAGCAGGTAGTCTCCCTGGAAGGTCTTAGCTTCTGTTGACTGACACGCGCAATACAGTAGGGGCGGACCCTGGCCAGGTGGAGCTTGTGGGCAGATGCAACCTCTCCGGCGACGAATAATTGCGCTGCTGCTTTGTATGGTGAAAACCTCCCCCCGCCAAGGGGGATGGGTAGAGAACACTGACCCACACCCGCCAGGGGCCTTTCCTGGACTAAAGATCCCAACGTGGTCTCAACGTCGTCACCCTCTCAACACACACCTTTCCTGCACACGTAATCCTGCCTTTCTCCGTCAGGGCCCTATCCTACCAGGAAAAAAAGCAAGCTGCTCAAAAAGGCCGATGCCAGGGAAATCGAGGAAACACTGCCAGTTTCCAAATTTTTGCTGTCTACACGTCCCCGCCTCCGGTGCAAGGCTGCCTATGTGGCCGGGCTCCGAAGGCAAGGCCGAAATCCTGGCAGCCTGGGCCCCAGCAGTGCAATGGTTGATGGACGTGGGGACACGGATGACCCGTTCGCCACATACACGAGGGATCCTTGGGCCCTTCACTGGCTCGCCATTCAGCTCCACGACGTCCACTACTGGCCCTGGCCTTTGCTTTGGCTGGTGCCCCATTAAACGTGTGCTCCGGAGCGATGTTTCTCCACCCATCACTAGCATTCTGCCACCAGGGGATATGTCAGTGTGGGAGTCACCATTTGTCACTGGCAGCAGTGTCACAAGCCACTAGACTTCCAGCTACCCGCTGACCTAGGCTGCCTTCTGCCCCAGGCAAGGTCCCGAATCCTTTATCCCAGATGCTGACACCTGGGCACTGGCGGACATTGATTTTTATCAACACAGAGGTCTGAGTGAGGGTCAGAGGGCCAGGTAGGTGAAGTGAAGGCCAGGTGGGCGGGGCTAAGGCTTCTTTGCCATCACCATAGAGACAGTCCCCCCACCGCAAGAGTGGGCGGAGCTTGGGATGGGCCTGGTGACAAGACTGAGCCAATGGCAGAGATCCGGCCCGCCAGGCAGATGACACAGGGCCCTCCATTGTGACCTATGACCCCTAGTGGCCACAGGATTTGAGCACACCCCGGGAAAGGCTACGCAGGCACAAGGGAGCCCCTGGTGCGGACTGCTTCAGGGCATTGGCAGAGCACGCCAGGTACCTCTTTCCCACTTTCCTCAGGATATCAGTAGGCAAGGCATCCCCACTCAGCATCTCTTGCCTCTCTCTGTCTCTCTCTGCTTGTGTTCCTTCTCTGAAATCTCTTCCTTCTCCCCCTTGTCACTTCACACCTTGGAGTGCCTGACAGAGGGCCTTCAGACGAAAGAACAAAGGGGGAAGGCCTCTGGCTCTACTGCTTGCCCATGGGGAGAGAAGTTCTGGTAGTCTATCTGGAAGGTCTAGAGAGCAGTGATTGATTGGGGAGCTACATCACGGGCGGACCTGGCCAGGTGAAGCTCGCTGACAAGTGGCAGCCTCTCCGGAGACTACTAATTCCGCTGATAACATTCTATGCAAATAACCGGCTGAGTGCCATGGGCAGAAAACATTGACACATACCTGCCAGAGGCCTATTCTGGGTCTGAAGAGTCCACCCTGGTCTCCAGCAACTCATCATCTCAGCACACACTTTGCCTGCACGCATGGAAACCGCCTCTCTCCAAGGATGTCTTCACCTGCTAGGAAACACACGATGTCACTCAGCCAAAGGAGAGCACAGGCAAAGTCAACTGAAGCCCCCATTTTCAAGATTTTGCCCTCTGCTGCTCCACAGCCTCCGGTGGCACACTGCATGTGCGTCACTTCTCGGTAGACAAGGACGAAATCCGGGCATCCAGGGCCCCAGCCGTCCACAGTCTACGGATGGCGGCATATGGATCACCTCTTTGCCTCGTACAGCAGGGAGGCCTGGGCCCTAGACTGGCTCCGCTAGAGCTCCACGACCTCAGCTATTTTCCCTGACCTTTGGCCCGTGCCCTCGTGAGTGTGTCATCTCTACTTCCACTTCTCTTCCCACCACACTGAATCCGCCACCTGCGGATACCTCAGCGTGGACATCAACATCTATCACTGGCTGCAGTGTCACAGCTCACTAGGTGTCTAGGCTCAGGCTGACCTTGGCTGTCTTCTGCCCAGGCAAGGAGCCTAATCCTTCCAAGGAAATGAGGACACGTGCTCACTGGCCGACATCCTTTCTTTCATCCACACAGCGGTCTAGATGAGGGTAAAGAGGCCAGGGAGGCCAGGTGAGGGCTGAGTGTGGGGCCTAAGGCTTCTTTCCCAATCACCATGGTGACAGCCACCGGAAGGCTGGGCGGAACTTCTGACGGGGACGAGTCACAAACACTCAGCCAATAGGAGAGGTCCAGCCTAACCGGCCAGTTCCGCAGAGCCCTCCATTTTACCCATGGACAGACAACGGCCCCTTGCGTCTTTGGCCACAAAATCGAGGGCACCCAGGGAATAACTTCACAGTAGGCAACCCCGGATGTGAACACGTTCGACACACTGGGACAGCAGGCAGGTGCCTCTTTTCCACTTATGCTGGGATATCACTAGGCAAGGCGCCCTTCCTCAGCATCTGTGGCCTCTCTGTATGTGTTCACTCAGAGGAAACTCTTCATTCTACCCCTGAGACACATCACAAGTATGAGGGGCCTGAGAGAGAGCCTAGAGATGGAACGGGGGAGGCTTCTGGCTGTACTGCTTCCCCGTGGGGAGAGAATAGCAGGTAGTCTCCCTGGAAGGTCTTAGCTTCTGTTGACTGACACGCGCAATACAGTAGGGGCGGACCCTGGCCAGGTGGAGCTTGTGGGCAGATGCAACCTCTCCGGCGACGAATAATTGCGCTGCTGCTTTGTATGGTGAAAACCTCCCCCCGCCAAGGGGGATGGGTAGAGAACACTGACCCACACCCGCCAGGGGCCTTTCCTGGACTAAAGATCCCAACGTGGTCTCAACGTCGTCACCCTCTCAACACACACCTTTCCTGCACACGTAATCCTGCCTTTCTCCGTCAGGGCCCTATCCTACCAGGAAAAAAAGCAAGCTGCTCAAAAAGGCCGATGCCAGGGAAATCGAGGAAACACTGCCAGTTTCCAAATTTTTGCTGTCTACACGTCCCCGCCTCCGGTGCAAGGCTGCCTATGTGGCCGGGCTCCGAAGGCAAGGCCGAAATCCTGGCAGCCTGGGCCCCAGCAGTGCAATGGTTGATGGACGTGGGGACACGGATGACCCGTTCGCCACATACACGAGGGATCCTTGGGCCCTTCACTGGCTCGCCATTCAGCTCCACGACGTCCACTACTGGCCCTGGCCTTTGCTTTGGCTGGTGCCCCATTAAACGTGTGCTCCGGAGCGATGTTTCTCCACCCATCACTAGCATTCTGCCACCAGGGGATATGTCAGTGTGGGAGTCACCATTTGTCACTGGCAGCAGTGTCACAAGCCACTAGACTTCCAGCTACCCGCTGACCTAGGCTGCCTTCTGCCCCAGGCAAGGTCCCGAATCCTTTATCCCAGATGCTGACACCTGGGCACTGGCGGACATTGATTTTTATCAACACAGAGGTCTGAGTGAGGGTCAGAGGGCCAGGTAGGTGAAGTGAAGGCCAGGTGGGCGGGGCTAAGGCTTCTTTGCCATCACCATAGAGACAGTCCCCCAACCGCAAGAGTGGGCGGAGCTTGGGATGGGCCTGGTGACAAGACTGAGCCAATGGCAGAGATCCGGCCCGCCAGGCAGATGACACAGGGCCCTCCATTGTGACCTATGACCCCTAGTGGCCACAGGATTTGAGCACACCCCGGGAAAGGCTACGCAGGCACAAGGGAGCCCCTGGTGCGGACTGCTTCAGGGCATTGGCAGAGCACGCCAGGTACCTCTTTCCCACTTTCCTCAGGATATCAGTAGGCAAGGCATCCCCACTCAGCATCTCTTGCCTCTCTCTGTCTCTCTCTGCTTGTGTTCCTTCTCTGAAATCTCTTCCTTCTCCCCCTTGTCACTTCACACCTTGGAGTGCCTGACAGAGGGCCTTCACACGAAAGAACAAAGGGGGAAGGCCTCTGGCTCTACTGCTTGCCCATGGGGAGAGAAGTTCTGGTAGTCTATCTGGAAGGTCTAGAGAGCAGTGATTGATTGGGGAACTACATCACGGGCGGACCTGGCCAGGTGAAGCTCGCTGACAAGTGGCGGCCTCTCCGGAGACTACTAATTCCGCTGCTAACATTCTATGCAAATAACCGGCTGAGTGCCATGGGCAGAAAACATTGACACATACCTGCCAGAGGCCTATTCTGGGTCTGAAGAGTCCACCCTGGTCTCCAGCAACTCATCAGCTCAGCACACACTTTGCCTGCACGCGTGGAAACCGCCTCTCTCCATGAATGTCTTCACCTGCTAGGAAGCACACGATGTCACTCAGCCAAAGGAGAGCACAGGCAAAGTCAACTGAAGCCCCCATTTTCAAGATTTTGCCCTCTGCTGCTCCACAGCCTCCGGTGGCACACTGCATGTGCGTCACTTCTCGGTAGACAAGGACGAAATCCGGGCATCCAGGGCCCCAGCCGTCCACAGTCTACGGATGGCGGCATATGGATCACCTCTTTGCCTCGTACAGCAGGGAGGCCTGGGCCCTAGACTGGCTCCGCTAGAGCTCCACGACCTCAGCTATTTTCCCTGACCTTTGGCCCGTGCCCTCGTGAGTGTGTCATCTCTACTTCCACTTCTCTTCCCACCACACTGAATCCGCCACCTGCGGATACCTGAGCGTGGACATCAACATCTATCACTGGCTGCAGTGTCACAGCTCACTAGGTGTCTAGGCTCAGGCTGACCTTGGCTGTCTTCTGCCCAGGCAAGGAGCCTAATCCTTCCAAGGAAATGAGGACACGTGCTCACTGGCCGACATCCTTTCTTTCATCCACACAGCGGTCTAGATGAGGGTAAAGAGGCCAGGGAGGCCAGGTGAGGGCTGAGTGTGGGGCCTAAGGCTTCTTTCCCAATCACCATGGTGACAGCCACCGGAAGGCTGGGCGGAACTTCTGACGGGGACGAGTCACAAACACTCAGCCAATAGGAGAGGTCCAGCCTAACCGGCCAGTTCCGCAGAGCCCTCCATTTTACCCATGGACAGACAACGGCCCCTTGCGTCTTTGGCCACAAAATCGAGGGCACCCAGGGAATAACTTCACAGTAGGCAACCCCGGATGTGAACACGTTCGACACACTGGGACAGCAGGCAGGTGCCTCTTTTCCACTTATGCTGGGATATCACTAGGCAAGGCGCCCTTCCTCAGCATCTGTGGCCTCTCTGTATGTGTTCACTCAGAGGAAACTCTTCATTCTACCCCTGAGACACATCACAAGTATGAGGGGCCTGAGAGAGAGCCTAGAGATGGAACGGGGGAGGCTTCTGGCTGTACTGCTTCCCCGTGGGGACACAATAGCAGGTAGTCTCCCTGGAAGGTCTTAGCTTCTGTTGACTGACACGCGCAATACAGTAGGGGCGGACCCTGGCCAGGTGGAGCTTGTGGGCAGATGCAACCTCTCCGGCGACGAATAATTGCGCTGCTGCTTTGTATGGTGAAAACCTCCCCCCGCCAAGGGGGATGGGTAGAGAACACTGACCCACACCCGCCAGGGGCCTTTCCTGGACTAAAGATCCCAACGTGGTCTCAACATCGTCACCCTCTCAACACACACCTTTCCTGCACACGTAATCCTGCCTTTCTCCGTCAGGGCCCTATCCTACCAGGAAAAAAAGCAAGCTGCTCAAAAAGGCCGATGCCAGGGAAATCGAGGAAACACTGCCAGTTTCCAAATTTTTGCTGTCTACACGTCCCCGCCTCCGGTGCAAGGCTGCCTATGTGGCCGGGCTCCGAAGGCAAGGCCGAAATCCTGGCAGCCTGGGCCCCAGCAGTGCAATGGTTGATGGACGTGGGGACACGGATGACCCATTCGCCACATACACGAGGGATCCTTGGGCCCTTCACTGGCTCGCCATTCAGCTCCACGACGTCCACTACTGGCCCTGGCCTTTGCTTTGGCTGGTGCCCCATTAAACGTGTGCTCCGGAGCGATGTTTCTCCACCCATCACTAGCATTCTGCCACCAGGGGATATGTCAGTGTGGGAGTCACCATTTGTCACTGGCAGCAGTGTCACAAGCCACTAGACTTCCAGCTACCCGCTGACCTAGGCTGCCTTCTGCCCCAGGCAAGGTCCCGAATCCTTTATCCCAGATGCTGACACCTGGGCACTGGCGGACATTGATTTTTATCAACACAGAGGTCTGAGTGAGGGTCAGAGGGCCAGGTAGGTGAAGTGAAGGCCAGGTGGGCGGGGCTAAGGCTTCTTTGCCATCACCATAGAGACAGTCCCCCCACCGCAAGAGTGGGCGGAGCTTGGGATGGGCCTGGTGACAAGACTGAGCCAATGGCAGAGATCCGGCCCGCCAGGCAGATGACACAGGGCCCTCCATTGTGACCTATGACCCCTAGTGGCCACAGGATTTGAGCACACCCCGGGAAAGGCTACGCAGGCACAAGGGAGCCCCTGGTGCGGACTGCTTCAGGGCATTGGCAGAGCACGCCAGGTACCTCTTTCCCACTTTCCTCAGGATATCAGTAGGCAAGGCATCCCCACTCAGCATCTCTTGCCTCTCTCTGTCTCTCTCTGCTTGTGTTCCTTCTCTGAAATCTCTTCCTTCTCCCCCTTGTCACTTCACACCTTGGAGTGCCTGACAGAGGGCCTTCACACGAAAGAACAAAGGGGGAAGGCCTCTGGCTCTACTGCTTGCCCATGGGGAGAGAAGTTCTGGTAGTCTATCTGGAAGGTCTAGAGAGCAGTGATTGATTGGGGAGCTACATCAGGGGCGGACCTGGCCAGGTGAAGCTCGCTGACAAGTGGCAGCCTCTCCGGAGACTACTAATTCCGCTGATAACATTCTATGCAAATAACCGGCTGAGTGCCATGGGCAGAAAACATTGACACATACCTGCCAGAGGCCTATTCTGGGTCTGAAGAGTCCACCCTGGTCTCCAGCAACTCATCAGCTCAGCACACACTTTGCCTGCACGCGTGGAAACCGCCTCTCTCCATGAATGTCTTCACCTGCTAGGAAGCACACGATGTCACTCAGCCAAAGGAGAGCACAGGCAAAGTCAACTGAAGCCCCCATTTTCAAGATTTTGCCCTCTGCTGCTCCACAGCCTCCGGTGGCACACTGCATGTGCGTCACTTCTCGGTAGACAAGGACGAAATCCGGGCATCCAGGGCCCCAGCCGTCCACAGTCTACGGATGGCGGCATATGGATCACCTCTTTGCCTCGTACAGCAGGGAGGCCTGGGCCCTAGACTGGCTCCGCTAGAGCTCCACGACCTCAGCTATTTTCCCTGACCTTTGGCCCGTGCCCTCGTGAGTGTGTCATCTCTACTTCCACTTCTCTTCCCACCACACTGAATACGCCACCTGCGGATACCTGAGCGTGGACATCAACATCTATCACTGGCTGCAGTGTCACAGCTCACTAGGTGTCTAGGCTCAGGCTGACCTTGGCTGTCTTCTGCCCAGGCAAGGAGCCTAATCCTTCCAAGGAAATGAGGACACGTGCTCACTGGCCGACATCCTTCCTTTCATCCACACAGCGGTCTAGATGAGGGTAAAGAGGCCAGGGAGGCCAGGTGAGGGCTGAGTGTGGGGCCTAAGGCTTCTTTCCCAATCACCATGGTGACAGCCACCGGAAGGCTGGGCGGAACTTCTGACGGGGACGAGTCACAAACACTGAGCCAATAGGAGAGCTCCAGCCTAACCGGCCAGTTCCGCAGAGCCCTCCATTTTACCCATGGACAGACAACGGCCCCTTGCGTCTTTGGCCACAAAATCGAGGGCACCCAGGGAATAACTTCACAGTAGGCAACCCCGGATGTGAACACGTTCGACACACTGGGACAGCAGGCAGGTGCCTCTTTTCCACTTATGCTGGGATATCACTAGGCAAGGCGCCCTTCCTCAGCATCTGTGGCCTCTCTGTATGTGTTCACTCAGAGGAAACTCTTCATTCTACCCCTGAGACACATCGCAAGTATGAGGGGCCTGAGAGAGAGCCTAGAGATGGAACGGGGGAGGCTTCTGGCTGTACTGCTTCCCCGTGGGGACAGAATAGCAGGTAGTCTCTCTGGAAGGTCTTAGCTTCTGTTGACTGACACGCGCAATACAGTAGGGGCGGACCCTGGCCAGGTGGAGCTTGTGGGCAGATGCAACCTCTCCGGCGACGAATAATTGCGCTGCTGCTTTGTATGGTGAAAACCTCCCCCCGCCAAGGGGGATGGGTACAGAACACTGACCCACACCCGCCAGGGGCCTTTCCTGGACTAAAGATCCCAACGTGGTCTCAACATCGTCACCCTCTCAACACACACCTTTCCTGCACACGTAATCCTGCCTTTCTCCGTCAGGGCCCTATCCTACCAGGAAAAAAAGCAAGCTGCTCAAAAAGGCCGATGCCAGGGAAATCGAGGAAACACTGCCAGTTTCCAAATTTTTGCTGTCTACACGTCCCCGCCTCCGGTGCAAGGCTGCCTATGTGGCCGGGCTCCGAAGGCAAGGCCGAAATCCTGGCAGCCTGGGCCCCAGCAGTGCAATGGTTGATGGACGTGGGGACACGGATGACCCGTTCGCCACATACACGAGGGATCCTTGGGCCCTTCACTGGCTCGCCATTCAGCTCCACGACGTCCACTACTGGCCCTGGCCTTTGCTTTGGCTGGTGCCCCATTAAACGTGTGCTCCGGAGCGATGTTTCTCCACCCATCACTAGCATTCTGCCACCAGGGGATATGTCAGTGTGGGAGTCACCATTTGTCACTGGCAGCAGTGTCACAAGCCACTAGACTTCCAGCTACCCGCTGACCTAGGCTGCCTTCTGCCCCAGGCAAGGTCCCGAATCCTTTATCCCAGATGCTGACACCTGGGCACTGGCGGACATTGATTTTTATCAACACAGAGGTCTGAGTGAGGGTCAGAGGGCCAGGTAGGTGAAGTGAAGGCCAGGTGGGCGGGGCTAAGGCTTCTTTGCCATCACCATAGAGACAGTCCCCCCACCGCAAGAGTGGGCGGAGCTTGGGATGGGCCTGGTGACAAGACTGAGCCAATGGCAGAGATCCGGCCCGCCAGGCAGATGACACAGGGCCCTCCATTGTGACCTATGACCCCTAGTGGCCACAGGATTTGAGCACACCCCGGGAAAGGCTACGCAGGCACAAGGGAGCCCCTGGTGCGGACTGCTTCAGGGCATTGGCAGAGCACGCCAGGTACCTCTTTCCCACTTTCCTCAGGATATCAGTAGGCAAGGCATCCCCACTCAGCATCTCTTGCCTCTCTCTGTCTCTCTCTGCTTGTGTTCCTTCTCTGAAATCTCTTCCTTCTCCCCCTTGTCACTTCACACCTTGGAGTGCCTGACAGAGGGCCTTCACACGAAAGAACAAAGGGGGAAGGCCTCTGGCTCTACTGCTTGCCCATGGGGAGAGAAGTTCTGGTAGTCTATCTGGAAGGTCTAGAGAGCAGTGATTGATTGGGGAGCTACATCAGGGGCGGACCTGGCCAGGTGAAGCTCGCTGACAAGTGGCAGCCTCTCCGGAGACTACTAATTCCGCTGATAACATTCTATGCAAATAACCGGCTGAGTGCCATGGGCAGAAAACATTGACACATACCTGCCAGAGGCCTATTCTGGGTCTGAAGAGTCCACCCTGGTCTCCAGCAACTCATCAGCTCAGCACACACTTTGCCTGCACGCGTGGAAACCGCCTCTCTCCATGAATGTCTTCACCTGCTAGGAAGCACACGATGTCACTCAGCCAAAGGAGAGCACAGGCAAAGTCAACTGAAGCCCCCATTTTCAAGATTTTGCCCTCTGCTGCTCCACAGCCTCCGGTGGCACACTGCATGTGCGTCACTTCTCGGTAGACAAGGACGAAATCCGGGCATCCAGGGCCCCAGCCGTCCACAGTCTACGGATGGCGGCATATGGATCACCTCTTTGCCTCGTACAGCAGGGAGGCCTGGGCCCTAGACTGGCTCCGCTAGAGCTCCACGACCTCAGCTATTTTCCCTGACCTTTGGCCCGTGCCCTCGTGAGTGTGTCATCTCTACTTCCACTTCTCTTCCCACCACACTGAATACGCCACCTGCGGATACCTGAGCGTGGACATCAACATCTATCACTGGCTGCAGTGTCACAGCTCACTAGGTGTCTAGGCTCAGGCTGACCTTGGCTGTCTTCTGCCCAGGCAAGGAGCCTAATCCTTCCAAGGAAATGAGGACACGTGCTCACTGGCCGACATCCTTCCTTTCATCCACACAGCGGTCTAGATGAGGGTAAAGAGGCCAGGGAGGCCAGGTGAGGGCTGAGTGTGGGGCCTAAGGCTTCTTTCCCAATCACCATGGTGACAGCCACCGGAAGGCTGGGCGGAACTTCTGACGGGGACGAGTCACAAACACTGAGCCAATAGGAGAGCTCCAGCCTAACCGGCCAGTTCCGCAGAGCCCTCCATTTTACCCATGGACAGACAACGGCCCCTTGCGTCTTTGGCCACAAAATCGAGGGCACCCAGGGAATAACTTCACAGTAGGCAACCCCGGATGTGAACACGTTCGACACACTGGGACAGCAGGCAGGTGCCTCTTTTCCACTTATGCTGGGATATCACTAGGCAAGGCGCCCTTCCTCAGCATCTGTGGCCTCTCTGTATGTGTTCACTCAGAGGAAACTCTTCATTCTACCCCTGAGACACATCACAAGTATGAGGGGCCTGAGAGAGAGCCTAGAGATGGAACGGGGGAGGCTTCTGGCTGTACTGCTTCCCCGTGGGGACAGAATAGCAGGTAGTCTCTCTGGAAGGTCTTAGCTTCTGTTGACTGACACGCGCAATACAGTAGGGGCGGACCCTGGCCAGGTGGAGCTTGTGGGCAGATGCAACCTCTCCGGCGACGAATAATTGCGCTGCTGCTTTGTATGGTGAAAACCTCCCCCCGCCAAGGGGGATGGGTACAGAACACTGACCCACACCCGCCAGGGGCCTTTCCTGGGACTAAAGATCCCAACGTGGTCTCAACGTCGTCACCCTCTCAACACACACCTTTCCTGCACACGTAATCCTGCCTTTCTCCGTCAGGGCCCTATCCTACCAGGAAAAAAAGCAAGCCGCTCAAAAAGGCCGATGCCAGGGAAATCGAGGAAACACTGCCAGTTTCCAAATTTTTGCTGTCTACACGTCCCCGCCTCCGGTGCAAGGCTGCCTATGTGGCCGGGCTCCGAAGGCAAGGCCGAAATCCTGGCAGCCTGGGCCCCAGCGGTGCAATGGTTGATGGACGTGGGGACACGGATGACCCGTTCGCCACATACAGGAGGGATCCTTGGGCCCTTCACTGGCTCGCCATTCAGCTCCACGACGTCCACTACTGGCCCTGGCCTTTGCTTTGGCTGGTGCCCCATTAAACGTGTGCTCCGGAGCGATGTTTCTCCACCCATCACTAGCATTCTGCCACCAGGGGATATGTCAGTGTGGGAGTCACCATTTGTCACTGGCAGCAGTGTCACAAGTCACTAGATTTCCAGCTACCCGCTGACCTAGGCTGCCTTCTGCCCCAGGCAAGGTCCCGAATCCTTTATCCCAGATGCTGACACCTGGGCACTGGCGGACATTGATTTTTATCAACACAGAGGTCTGAGTGAGGGTCAGAGGGCCAGGTAGGTGAAGTGAAGGCCAGGTGGGCGGGGCTAAGGCTTCTTTGCCATCACCATAGAGATAGTCCCCCCACCGCAAGAGTGGGCGGAGCTTGGGATGGGCCTGGTGACAAGACTGAGCCAATGGCAGAGATCCGGCCCACCAGGCAGATGACACAGGGCCCTCCATTGTGACCTATGACCCCTAGTGGCCACAGGATTTGAGCACACCCCGGGAAAGGCTACGCAGGCACAAGGGAGCCCCTGGTGCGGACTGCTTCAGGGCATTGGCAGAGCACGCCAGGTACCTCTTTCCCACTTTCCTCAGGATATCAGTAGGCAAGGCATCCCCACTCAGCATCTCTTGCCTCTCTCTGTCTCTCTCTGCTTGTGTTCCTTCTCTGAAATCTCTTCCTTCTCCCCCTTGTCACTTCACACCTTGGAGTGCCTGACAGAGGGCCTTCAGACGAAAGAACAAAGGGGGAAGGCCTCTGGCTCTACTGCTTGCCCATGGGGAGAGAAGTTCTGGTAGTCTATCTGGAAGGTCTAGAGAGCAGTGATTGATTGGGGAGCTACATCACGGGCGGACCTGGCCAGGTGAAGCTCGCTGACAAGTGGCAGCCTCTCCGGAGACTACTAATTCCGCTGATAACATTCTATGCAAATAACCGGCTGAGTGCCATGGGCAGAAAACATTGACACATACCTGCCAGAGGCCTATTCTGGGTCTGAAGAGTCCACCCTGGTCTCCAGCAACTCATCATCTCAGCACACACTTTGCCTGCACGCATGGAAACCGCCTCTCTCCAAGGATGTCTTCACCTGCTAGGAAACACACGATGTCACTCAGCCAAAGGAGAGCACAGGCAAAGTCAACTGAAGCCCCCATTTTCAAGATTTTGCCCTCTGCTGCTCCACAGCCTCCGGTGGCACACTGCATGTGCGTCACTTCTCGGTAGACAAGGACGAAATCCGGGCATCCAGGGCCCCAGCCGTCCACAGTCTACGGATGGCGGCATATGGATCACCTCTTTGCCTCGTACAGCAGGGAGGCCTGGGCCCTAGACTGGCTCCGCTAGAGCTCCACGACCTCAGCTATTTTCCCTGACCTTTGGCCCGTGCCCTCGTGAGTGTGTCATCTCTACTTCCACTTCTCTTCCCACCAAACTGAATCCGCCACCTGCAGATACCTGAGCGTGGACATCAACATCTATCACTGGCTGCCGAGTCACAGGTCACTAGGTGTCTAGGCTCAGGCTGACCTTGGCTGTCTTCTGCCCAGGCAAGGAGCCTAATCCTTCCAAGGAAATGAGGACACGTGCTCACTGGCCGACATCCTTTCTTTCATCTACACAGCGGTCTAGATGAGGGTAAAGAGGCCAGGGAGGCCAGGTGAGGGCTGAGTGTGGGGCCTAAGGCTGCTTTCCCAATCACCATGGTGACAGCCACCGGAAGGCTGGGCGGAACTTCTGACGGGGACGAGTCACAAACACTCAGCCAATAGGAGAGGTCCAGCCTAACCGGCCAGTTCCGCAGAGCCCTCCATTTTACCCATGGACAGACAACGGCCCCTTGCGTCTTTGGCCACAAAATCGAGGGCACCCAGGGAATAACTTCACAGTAGGCAACCCCGGATGTGAACACGTTCGACACACTGGGACAGCAGGCAGGTGCCTCTTTTCCACTTATGCTGGGATATCACTAGGCAAGGCGCCCTTCCTCAGCATCTGTGGCCTCTCTGTATGTGTTCACTCAGAGGAAACTCTTCATTCTACCCCTGAGACACATCACAAGTATGAGGGGCCTGAGAGAGAGCCTAGAGATGGAACGGGGGAGGCTTCTGGCTGTACTGCTTCCCCGTGGGGACAGAATAGCAGGTAGTCTCTCTGGAAGGTCTTAGCTTCTGTTGACTGACACGCACAATACAGTAGGGGCGGACCCTGGCCAGGTGGAGCTTGTGGGCAGATGCAACCTCTCCGGCGATGAATAATTGCGCTGCTGCTTTGTATGGTGAAAACCTCCCCCCGCCAAGGGGGATGGGTACAGAACACTGACCCACACCCGCCAGGGGCCTTTCCTGGGACTAAAGATCCCAACGTGGTCTCAACGTCGTCACCCTCTCAACACACACCTTTCCTGCACACGTAATCCTGCCTTTCTCCGTCAGGGCCCTATCCTACCAGGAAAAAAAGCAAGCTGCTCAAAAAGGCCGATGCCAGGGAAATCGAGGAAACACTGCCAGTTTCCAAATTTTTGCTGTCTACACGTCCCCGCCTCCGGTGCAAGGCTGCCTATGTGGCCGGGCTCCGAAGGCAAGGCCGAAATCCTGGCAGCCTGGGCCCCAGCGGTGCAAAGGTTGATGGACGTGGGGACACGGATGACCCGTTCGCCACATACAGGAGGGATCCTTGGGCCCTTCACTGGCTCGCCATTCAGCTCCACGACGTCCACTACTGGCCCTGGCCTTTGCTTTGGCTGGTGCCCCATTAAACGTGTGCTCCGGAGCGATGTTTCTCCACCCATCACTAGCATTCTGCCACCAGGGGATATGTCAGTGTGGGAGTCACCATTTGTCACTGGCAGCAGTGTCACAAGTCACTAGACTTCCAGCTACCCGCTGACCTAGGCTGCCTTCTGCCCCAGGCAAGGTCCCGAATCCTTTATCCCAGATGCTGACACCTGGGCACTGGCGGACATTGATTTTTATCAACACAGAGGTCTGAGTGAGGGTCAGAGGGCCAGGTAGGTGAAGTGAAGGCCAGGTGGGCGGGGCTAAGGCTTCTTTGCCATCACCATAGAGACAGTTCCCCCACCGCAAGAGTGGGCGGAGCTTGGGATGGGCCTGGTGACAAGACTGAGCCAATGGCAGAGATCCGGCCCGCCAGGCAGATGACACAGGGCCCTCCATTGTGACCTATGACCCCTAGTGGCCACAGGATTTGAGCACACCCCGGGAAAGGCTACGCAGGCACAAGGGAGCCCCTGGTGCGGACTGCTTCAGGGCATTGGCAGAGCACGCCAGGTACCTCTTTCCCACTTTCCTCAGGATATCAGTAGGCAAGGCATCCCCACTCAGCATCTCTTGCCTCTCTCTGTCTCTCTCTGCTTGTGTTCCTTCTCTGAAATCTCTTCCTTCTCCCCCTTGTCACTTCAAACCTTGGAGTGCCTGACAGAGGGCCTTCAGACGAAAGAACAAAGGGGGAAGGCCTCTGGCTCTACTGCTTGCCCATGGGGAGAGAAGTTCTGGTAGTCTATCTGGAAGGTCTAGAGAGCAGTGATTGATTGGGGAGCTACATCACGGGCGGACCTGGCCAGGTGAAGCTCGCTGACAAGTGGCAGCCTCTCCGGAGACTACTAATTCTGCTGATAACAGTCTATGCAAATAACCGGCTGAGTGCCATGGGCAGAAAACATTGACACATACCTGCCAGAGGCCTATTCTGGGTCTGAAGAGTCCACCCTGGTCTCCAGCAACTCATCATCTCAGCACACACTTTGCCTGCACGCATGGAAACCGCCTCTCTCCAAGGATGTCTTCACCTGCTAGGAAACACACGATGTCACTCAGCCAAAGGAGAGCACAGGCAAAGTCAACTGAAGCCCCCATTTTCAAGATTTTGCCCTCTGCTGCTCCACAGCCTCCGGTGGCACACTGCATGTGCGTCACTTCTCGGTAGACAAGGACGAAATCCGGGCATCCAGGGCCCCAGCCGTCCACAGTCTACGGATGGCGGCATATGGATCACCTCTTTGCCTCGTACAGCAGGGAGGCCTGGGCCCTAGACTGGCTCCGCTAGAGCTCCACGACCTCAGCTATTTTCCCTGACCTTTGGCCCGTGCCCTCGTGAGTGTGTCATCTCTACTTCCACTTCTCTTTCCACCACACTGAATCCGCCACCTGCGGATACCTGAGTGTGGACATCAACATCTATCACTGGCTGCAGTGTCACAGCTCACTAGGTGTCTAGGCTCAGGCTGACCTTGGCTGTCTTCTGCCCAGGCAAGGAGCCTAATCCTTCCAAGGATATGAGGACACGTGCTCAATGGCCGACATCCTTTCTTTCATCCACACAGTGGTCTAGATGAGGGTGAAGAGGCCAGGTAGGCCAGGTGAGGGCTGAGTGTGGGGCCTAAGGCTTCTTTCCCAATCACCATGGTGACAGCCACCGGAAGGCTGGGCGGAACTTCTGACTGGGACGATCACAAACACTGAGCCAATAGGAGAGGTCCAGCCTAACCGGCCAGTTCCGCAGAGCCCTCCATTTTACCCATGGACAGACAAAGGCCCCTTGCGTCTTTGGCCACAAATCGAGGGCACCCAGGGAATAACTTCACAGTAGGCAACCCCGGATGTGAACACGTTCGACACACTGGGACAGCAGGCAGGTGCCTCTTTTCCACTTACGCTGGGATATCACTAGGCAAGGCGCCCTTCCTCAGCATCTGTGGCCTCTCTGTATGTGTTCACTCAGAGGAAACTCTTCATTCTACCCCTGAGACACATCACAAGTATGAGGGGCCTGAGAGAGAGCCTAGAGATGGAACGGGGGAGGCTTCTGGCTGTACTGCTTCCCCGTGGGGACAGAATAGCAGGTAGTCTCTCTGGAAGGTCTTAGCTTCTGTTGACTGACACGCGCAATACAGTAGGGGCGGAACCTGGCCAGGTGGAGCTTGTGGGCAGATGCAACCTCTCCGGCGACGAATAATTGCACTGCTGCTTTGTATGGTGAAAACCTCCCCCCGCCAAGGGGGATGGGTACAGAACATTGACCCACACCCGCCAGGGGCCTTTCCTGGACTAAAGATCCCAACGTGGTCTCAACGTCGTCACCCTCTCAACACACACCTTTCCTGCACACGTAATCCTGCCTTTCTCCGTCAGGGCCCTATCCTACCAGGAAAAAGAGCAAGCTGCTCAAAAAGGCCGATGCCAGGGAAATCGAGGAAACACTGCCAGTTTCCAAATTTTTGCTGTCTACACATCCCCGCCTCCGGTGCAAGGCTGCCTATGTGGCCGGGCTCCGAAGGCAAGGCCGAAATCCTGGCAGCCTGGGCCCCAGCGGTGCAATGGTTGATGGACGTGGGGACACGGATGACCCGTTCGCCACATACACGAGGGATCCTTGGGCCCTTCACTGGCTCGCCATTCAGCTCCACGACGTCCACTACTGGCCCTGGCCTTTGCTTTGGCTGGTGCCCCATTAAACGTGTGCTCCGGAGCGATGTTTCTCCACCCATCACTAGCATTCTGCCACCAGGGGATATGTCAGTGTGGGAGTCACCATTTGTCACTGGCAGCAGTGTCACAAGCCACTAGACTTCCAGCTACCCGCTGACCTAGGCTGCCTTCTGCCCCAGGCAAGGTCCCGA
Organism: Elephas maximus indicus; assembly: GCF_024166365.1. NCBI lineage: Eukaryota > Metazoa > Chordata > Mammalia > Proboscidea > Elephantidae > Elephas > Elephas maximus. Next base: position 48,581,210 of record NC_064844.1, read on the forward strand.
ATCCTTTATCCCAGATGCTGACACCTGGGCACTGGCGGACATTGATTTTTATCAACACAGAGGTCTGAGTGAGGGTCAGAGGGCCAGGTAGGTGAAGTGAAGGCCAGGTGGGCGGGGCTAAGGCTTCTTTGCCATCACCATAGAGACAGTCCCCCCACCGCAAGAGTGGGCGGAGATTGGGATGGGCCTGGTGACAAGACTGAGCCAATGGCAGAGATCCGGCCCGCCAGGCAGATGACACAGGGCCCTCCATTGTGACCTATGACCCCTAGTGGCCACAGGATTTGAGCACACCCCGGGAAAGGCTACGCAGGCACAAGGGAGCCCCTGGTGCGGACTGCTTCAGGGCATTGGCAGAGCACGCCAGGTACCTCTTTCCCACTTTCCTCAGGATATCAGTAGGCAAGGCATCCCCACTCAGCATCTCTTGCCTCTCTCTGTCTCTCTCTGCTTGTGTTCCTTCTCTGAAATCTCTTCCTTCTCCCCCTTGTCACTTCACACCTTGGAGTGCCTGACAGAGGGCCTTCAGACGAAAGAACAAAGGGGGAAGGCCTCTGGCTCTACTGCTTGCCCATGGGGAGAGAAGTTCTGGTAGTCTATCTGGAAGGTCTAGAGAGCAGTGATTGATTGGGGAGCTACATCACGGGCGGACCTGGCCAGGTGAAGCTCGCTGACAAGTGGCAGCCTCTCCGGAGACTACTAATTCCGCTGATAACATTCTATGCAAATAACCGGCTGAGTGCCATGGGCAGAAAACATTGACACATACCTGCCAGAGGCCTATTCTGGGTCTGAAGAGTCCACCCTGGTCTCCAGCAACTCATCATCTCAGCACACACTTTGCCTGCACGCATGGAAACCGCCTCTCTCCACGAATGTCTTCACCTGCTAGGAAGCACACGATGTCACTCAGCCAAAGGAGAGCACAGGCAAAGTCAACTGAAGCCCCCATTTTCAAGATTTTGCCCTCTGCTGCTCCACAGCCTCCGGTGGCACACTGCATGTGCGTCACTTCTCGGTAGACAAGGACGAAATCCGGGCATCCAGGGCCCCAGCCGTCCACAGTCTACGGATGGCGGCATATGGATCACCTCTTTGCCTCGTACAGCAGGGAGGCCTGGGCCCTAGACTGGCTCCGCTAGAGCTCCACGACCTCAGCTATTTTCCCTGACCTTTGGCCCGTGCCCTCGTGAGTGTGTCATCTCTACTTCCACTTCTCTTCCCACCACACTGAATCCGCCACCTGCGGATACCTCAGCGTGGACATCAACATCTATCACTGGCTGCAGTGTCACAGGTCACTAGGTGTCTAGGCTCAGGCTGACCTTGGCTGTCTTCTGCCCAGGCAAGGAGCCTAATCCTTCCAAGGAAATGAGGACACGTGCTCACTGGCCGACATCCTTTCTTTCATCCACACAGCGGTCTAGATGAGGGTAAAGAGGCCAGGGAGGCCAGGTGAGGGCTGAGTGTGGGGCCTAAGGCTTCTTTCCCAATCACCATGGTGACAGCCACCGGAAGGCTGGGCGGAACTTCTGACTGGGACGAGTCACAAACACTGAGCCAATAGGAGAGCTCCAGCCTAACCGGCCAGTTCCGCAGAGCCCTCCATTTTACCCATGGACAGACAACGGCCCCTTGCGTCTTTGGCCACAAAATCGAGGGCACCCAGGGAATAACTTCACAGTAGGCAACCCCGGATGTGAACACGTTCGACACACTGGGACAGCAGGCAGGTACCTCTTTTCCACTTGTGCTGGGATATCACTAGGCAAGGCGCCCTTCCTCAGCATCTGTGGCCTCTCTGTATGTGTTCACTCAGAGGAAACTCTTCATTCTACCCCTGAGACACATCACAAGTATGAGGGGCCTGAGAGAGAGCCTAGAGATGGAACGGGGGAGGCTTCTGGCTGTACTGCTTCCCCGTGGGGACAGAATAGCAGGTAGTCTCTCTGGAAGGTCTTAGCTTCTGTTGACTGACACGCGCAATACAGTAGGGGCGGACCCTGGCCAGGTGGAGCTTGTGGGCAGATGCAACCTCTCCGGCGACGAATAATTGCGCTGCTGCTTTGTATGGTGAAAACCTCCCCCCGCCAAGGGGGATGGGTACAGAACATTGACCCACACCCGCCAGGGGCCTTTCCTGGACTAAAGATCCCAACGTGGTCTCAACGTCGTCACCCTCTCAACACACACCTTTCCTGCACACGTAATCCTGCCTTTCTCCGTCAGGGCCCTATCCTACCAGGAAAAAAAGCAAGCTGCTCAAAAAGGCCGATGCCAGGGAAATCGAGGAAACACTGCCAGTTTCCAAATTTTTGCTGTCTACACGTCCCCGCCTCCGGTGCAAGGCTGCCTATGTGGCCGGGCTCCGAAGGCAAGGCCGAAATCCTGGCAGCCTGGGCCCCAGCAGTGCAATGGTTGATGGACGTGGGGACACGGATGACCCGTTCGCCACATACACGAGGGATCCTTGGGCCCTTCACTGGCTCGCCATTCAGCTCCACGACGTCCACTACTGGCCCTGGCCTTTGCTTTGGCTGGTGCCCCATTAAACGTGTGCTCCGGAGCGATGTTTCTCCACCCATCACTAGCATTCTGCCACCAGGGGATATGTCAGTGTGGGAGTCACCATTTGTCACTGGCAGCAGTGTCACAAGCCACTAGACTTCCAGCTACCCGCTGACCTAGGCTGCCTTCTGCCCCAGGCAAGGTCCCGAATCCTTTATCCCAGATGCTGACACCTGGGCACTGGCGGACATTGATTTTTATCAACACAGAGGTCTGAGTGAGGGTCAGAGGGCCAGGTAGGTGAAGTGAAGGCCAGGTGGGCGGGGCTAAGGCTTCTTTGCCATCACCATAGAGACAGTCCCCCCACCGCAAGAGTGGGCGGAGCTTGGGATGGGCCTGGTGACAAGACTGAGCCAATGGCAGAGATCCGGCCCGCCAGGCAGATGACACAGGGCCCTCCATTGTGACCTATGACCCCTAGTGGCCACAGGATTTGAGCACACCCCGGGAAAGGCTACGCAGGCACAAGGGAGCCCCTGGTGCGGACTGCTTCAGGGCATTGGCAGAGCACGCCAGGTACCTCTTTCCCACTTTCCTCAGGATATCAGTAGGCAAGGCATCCCCACTCAGCATCTCTTGCCTCTCTCTGTCTCTCTCTGCTTGTGTTCCTTCTCTGAAATCTCTTCCTTCTCCCCCTTGTCACTTCACACCTTGGAGTGCCTGACAGAGGGCCTTCAGACGAAAGAACAAAGGGGGAAGGCCTCTGGCTCTACTGCTTGCCCATGGGGAGAGAAGTTCTGGTAGTCTATCTGGAAGGTCTAGAGAGCAGTGATTGATTGGGGAGCTACATCAGGGGCGGACCTGGCCAGGTGAAGCTCGCTGACAAGTGGCAGCCTCTCCGGAGACTACTAATTCCGCTGATAACATTCTATGCAAATAACCGGCTGAGTGCCATGGGCAGAAAACATTGACACATACCTGCCAGAGGCCTATTCTGGGTCTGAAGAGTCCACCCTGGTCTCCAGCAACTCATCATCTCAGCACACACTTTGCCTGCACGCGTGGAAACCGCCTCTCTCCACGAATGTCTTCACCTGCTAGGAAGCACACGATGTCACTCAGCCAAAGGAGAGCACAGGCAAAGTCAACTGAAGCCCCCATTTTCAAGATTTTGCCCTCTGCTGCTCCACAGCCTCCGGTGGCACACTGCATGTGCGTCACTTCTCGGTAGACAAGGACGAAATCCGGGCATCCAGGGCCCCAGCCGTCCACAGTCTACGGATGGCGGCATATGGATCACCTCTTTGCCTCGTACAGCAGGGAGGCCTGGGCCCTAGACTGGCTCCGCTAGAGCTCCACGACCTCAGCTATTTTCCCTGACCTTTGGCCCGTGCCCTCGTGACTGTGTCATCTCTACTTCCACTTCTCTTCCCACCACACTGAATCCGCCACCTGCAGATACCTGAGCGTGGACATCAACATCTATCACTGGCTGCCGAGTCACAGGTCACTAGGTGTCTAGGCTCAGGCTGACCTTGGCTGTCTTCTGCCCAGGCAAGGAGCCTAATCCTTCCAAGGAAATGAGGACACGTGCTCACTGGCCGACATCCTTTCTTTCATCCACACAGCGGTCTAGATGAGGGTAAAGAGGCCAGGGAGGCCAGGTGAGGGCTGAGTGTGGGGCCTAAGGCTGCTTTCCCAATCACCATGGTGACAGCCACCGGAAGGCTGGGCGGAACTTCTGACGGGGACGAGTCACAAACACTCAGCCAATAGGAGAGGTCCAGCCTAACCGGCCAGTTCCGCAGAGCCCTCCATTTTACCCATGGACAGACAACGGCCCCTTGCGTCTTTGGCCACAAAATCGAGGGCACCCAGGGAATAACTTCACAGTAGGCAACCCCGGATGTGAACACGTTCGACACACTGGGACAGCAGGCAGGTGCCTCTTTTCCACTTATGCTGGGATATCACTAGGCAAGGCGCCCTTCCTCAGCATCTGTGGCCTCTCTGTATGTGTTCACTCAGAGGAAACTCTTCATTCTACCCCTGAGACACATCACAAGTATGAGGGGCCTGAGAGAGAGCCTAGAGATGGAACGGGGGAGGCTTCTGGCTGTACTGCTTCCCCGTGGGGACAGAATAGCAGGTAGTCTCTCTGGAAGGTCTTAGCTTCTGTTGACTGACACGCACAATACAGTAGGGGCGGACCCTGGCCAGGTGGAGCTTGTGGGCAGATGCAACCTCTCCGGCGATGAATAATTGCGCTGCTGCTTTGTATGGTGAAAACCTCCCCCCGCCAAGGGGGATGGGTACAGAACACTGACCCACACCCGCCAGGGGCCTTTCCTGGGACTAAAGATCCCAACGTGGTCTCAACGTCGTCACCCTCTCAACACACACCTTTCCTGCACACGTAATCCTGCCTTTCTCCGTCAGGGCCCTATCCTACCAGGAAAAAAAGCAAGCTGCTCAAAAAGGCCGATGCCAGGGAAATCGAGGAAACACTGCCAGTTTCCAAATTTTTGCTGTCTACACGTCCCCGCCTCCGGTGCAAGGCTGCCTATGTGGCCGGGCTCCGAAGGCAAGGCCGAAATCCTGGCAGCCTGGGCCCCAGCGGTGCAAAGGTTGATGGACGTGGGGACACGGATGACCCGTTCGCCACATACAGGAGGGATCCTTGGGCCCTTCACTGGCTCGCCATTCAGCTCCACGACGTCCACTACTGGCCCTGGCCTTTGCTTTGGCTGGTGCCCCATTAAACGTGTGCTCCGGAGCGATGTTTCTCCACCCATCACTAGCATTCTGCCACCAGGGGATATGTCAGTGTGGGAGTCACCATTTGTCACTGGCAGCAGTGTCACAAGTCACTAGACTTCCAGCTACCCGCTGACCTAGGCTGCCTTCTGCCCCAGGCAAGGTCCCGAATCCTTTATCCCAGATGCTGACACCTGGGCACTGGCGGACATTGATTTTTATCAACACAGAGGTCTGAGTGAGGGTCAGAGGGCCAGGTAGGTGAAGTGAAGGCCAGGTGGGCGGGGCTAAGGCTTCTTTGCCATCACCATAGAGACAGTCCCCCCACCGCAAGAGTGGGCGGAGCTTGGGATGGGCCTGGTGACAAGACTGAGCCAATGGCAGAGATCCGGCCCGCCAGGCAGATGACACAGGGCCCTCCATTGTGACCTATGACCCCTAGTGGCCACAGGATTTGAGCACACCCCGGGAAAGGCTACGCAGGCACAAGGGAGCCCCTGGTGCGGACTGCTTCAGGGCATTGGCAGAGCACGCCAGGTACCTCTTTCCCACTTTCCTCAGGATATCAGTAGGCAAGGCATCCCCACTCAGCATCTCTTGCCTCTCTCTGTCTCTCTCTGCTTGTGTTCCTTCTCTGAAATCTCTTCCTTCTCCCCCTTGTCACTTCACACCTTGGAGTGCCTGACAGAGGGCCTTCAGACGAAAGAACAAAGGGGGAAGGCCTCTGGCTCTACTGCTTGCCCATGGGGAGAGAAGTTCTGGTAGTCTATCTGGAAGGTCTAGAGAGCAGTGATTGATTGGGGAGCTACATCACGGGCGGACCTGGCCAGGTGAAGCTCGCTGACAAGTGGCAGCCTCTCCGGAGACTACTAATTCCGCTGATAACATTCTATGCAAATAACCGGCTGAGTGCCATGGGCAGAAAACATTGACACATACCTGCCAGAGGCCTATTCTGGGTCTGAAGAGTCCACCCTGGTCTCCAGCAACTCATCATCTCAGCACACACTTTGCCTGCACGCATGGAAACCGCCTCTCTCCACGAATGTCTTCACCTGCTAGGAAGCACACGATGTCACTCAGCCAAAGGAGAGCACAGGCAAAGTCAACTGAAGCCCCCATTTTCAAGATTTTGCCCTCTGCTGCTCCACAGCCTCCGGTGGCACACTGCATGTGCGTCACTTCTCGGTAGACAAGGACGAAATCCGGGCATCCAGGGCCCCAGCCGTCCACAGTCTACGGATGGCGGCATATGGATCACCTCTTTGCCTCGTACAGCAGGGAGGCCTGGGCCCTAGACTGGCTCCGCTAGAGCTCCACGACCTCAGCTATTTTCCCTGACCTTTGGCCCGTGCCCTCGTGAGTGTGTCATCTCTACTTCCACTTCTCTTCCCACCACACTGAATCCGCCACCTGCGGATACCTCAGCGTGGACATCAACATCTATCACTGGCTGCAGTGTCACAGGTCACTAGGTGTCTAGGCTCAGGCTGACCTTGGCTGTCTTCTGCCCAGGCAAGGAGCCTAATCCTTCCAAGGAAATGAGGACACGTGCTCACTGGCCGACATCCTTTCTTTCATCCACACAGCGGTCTAGATGAGGGTAAAGAGGCCAGGGAGGCCAGGTGAGGGCTGAGTGTGGGGCCTAAGGCTTCTTTCCCAATCACCATGGTGACAGCCACCGGAAGGCTGGGCGGAACTTCTGACTGGGACGAGTCACAAACACTGAGCCAATAGGAGAGCTCCAGCCTAACCGGCCAGTTCCGCAGAGCCCTCCATTTTACCCATGGACAGACAACGGCCCCTTGCGTCTTTGGCCACAAAATCGAGGGCACCCAGGGAATAACTTCACAGTAGGCAACCCCGGATGTGAACACGTTCGACACACTGGGACAGCAGGCAGGTACCTCTTTTCCACTTGTGCTGGGATATCACTAGGCAAGGCGCCCTTCCTCAGCATCTGTGGCCTCTCTGTATGTGTTCACTCAGAGGAAACTCTTCATTCTACCCCTGAGACACATCACAAGTATGAGGGGCCTGAGAGAGAGCCTAGACATGGAACGGGGGAGGCTTCTGGCTGTACTGCTTCCCCGTGGGGACAGAATAGCAGGTAGTCTCTCTGGAAGGTCTTAGCTTCTGTTGACTGACACGCGCAATACAGTAGGGGCGGACCCTGGCCAGGTGGAGCTTGTGGGCAGATGCAACCTCTCCGGCGACGAATAATTGCGCTGCTGCTTTGTATGGTGAAAACCTCCCCCCGCCAAGGGGGATGGGTACAGAACATTGACCCACACCCGCCAGGGGCCTTTCCTGGACTAAAGATCCCAACGTGGTCTCAACGTCGTCACCCTCTCAACACACACCTTTCCTGCACACGTAATCCTGCCTTTCTCCGTCAGGGCCCTATCCTACCAGGAAAAAAAGCAAGCTGCTCAAAAAGGCCGATGCCAGGGAAATCGAGGAAACACTGCCAGTTTCCAAATTTTTGCTGTCTACACGTCCCCGCCTCCGGTGCAAGGCTGCCTATGTGGCCGGGCTCCGAAGGCAAGGCCGAAATCCTGGCAGCCTGGGCCCCAGCGGTGCAAAGGTTGATGGACGTGGGGACACGGATGACCCGTTCGCCACATACAGGAGGGATCCTTGGGCCCTTCACTGGCTCGCCATTCAGCTCCACGACGTCCACTACTGGCCCTGGCCTTTGCTTTGGCTGGTGCCCCTTTAAACGTGTGCTCCGGAGCGATGTTTCTCCACCCATCACTAGCATTCTGCCACCAGGGGATATGTCAGTGTGGGAGTCACCATTTGTCACTGGCAGCAGTGTCACAAGTCACTAGACTTCCAGCTACCCGCTGACCTAGGCTGCCTTCTGCCCCAGGCAAGGTCCCGAATCCTTTATCCCAGATGCTGACACCTGGGCACTGGCGGACATTGATTTTTATCAACACAGAGGTCTGAGTGAGGGTCAGAGGGCCAGGTAGGTGAAGTGAAGGCCAGGTGGGCGGGGCTAAGGCTTCTTTGCCATCACCATAGAGACAGTCCCCCCACCGCAAGAGTGGGCGGAGCTTGGGATGGGCCTGGTGACAAGACTGAGCCAATGGCAGAGATCCGGCCCGCCAGGCAGATGACACAGGGCCCTCCATTGTGACCTATGACCCCTAGTGGCCACAGGATTTGAGCACACCCCGGGAAAGGCTACGCAGGCACAAGGGAGCCCCTGGTGCGGACTGCTTCAGGGCATTGGCAGAGCACGCCAGGTACCTCTTTCCCACTTTCCTCAGGATATCAGTAGGCAAGGCATCCCCACTCAGCATCTCTTGCCTCTCTCTGTCTCTCTCTGCTTGTGTTCCTTCTCTGAAATCTCTTCCTTCTCCCCCTTGTCACTTCACACCTTGGAGTGCCTGACAGAGGGCCTTCAGACGAAAGAACAAAGGGGGAAGGCCTCTGGCTCTACTGCTTGCCCATGGGGAGAGAAGTTCTGGTAGTCTATCTGGAAGGTCTAGAGAGCAGTGATTGATTGGGGAGCTACATCACGGGCGGACCTGGCCAGGTGAAGCTCGCTGACAAGTGGCAGCCTCTCCGGAGACTACTAATTCCGCTGATAACAGTCTATGCAAATAACCGGCTGAGTGCCATGGGCAGAAAACATTGACACATACCTGCCAGAGGCCTATTCTGGGTCTGAAGAGTCCACCCTGGTCTCCAGCAACTCATCATCTCAGCACACACTTTGCCTGCACGCATGGAAACCGCCTCTCTCCAAGGATGTCTTCACCTGCTAGGAAACACACGATGTCACTCAGCCAAAGGAGAGCACAGGCAAAGTCAACTGAAGCCCCCATTTTCAAGATTTTGCCCTCTGCTGCTCCACAGCCTCCGGTGGCACACTGCATGTGCGTCACTTCTCGGTAGACAAGGACGAAATCCGGGCATCCAGGGCCCCAGCCGTCCACAGTCTACGGATGGCGGCATATGGATCACCTCTTTGCCTCGTACAGCAGGGAGGCCTGGGCCCTAGACTGGCTCCGCTAGAGCTCCACGACCTCAGCTATTTTCCCTGACCTTTGGCCCGTGCCCTCGTGAGTGTGTCATCTCTACTTCCACTTCTCTTTCCACCACACTGAATCCGCCACCTGCGGATACCTGAGTGTGGACATCAACATCTATCACTGGCTGCAGTGTCACAGCTCACTAGGTGTCTAGGCTCAGGCTGACCTTGGCTGTCTTCTGCCCAGGCAAGGAGCCTAATCCTTCCAAGGATATGAGGACACGTGCTCAATGGCCGACATCCTTTCTTTCATCCACACAGTGGTCTAGATGAGGGTGAAGAGGCCAGGTAGGCCAGGTGAGGGCTGAGTGTGGGGCCTAAGGCTTCTTTCCCAATCACCATGGTGACAGCCACCGGAAGGCTGGGCGGAACTTCTGACTGGGACGATCACAAACACTGAGCCAATAGGAGAGGTCCAGCCTAACCGGCCAGTTCCGCATACCCCTCCATTTTACCCATGGACAGACAACGGCCCCTTGCGTCTTTGGCCACAAATCGAGGGCACCCTGGGAATAACTTCACAGTAGGCAACCCCGGATGTGAACACGTTCGACACACTGGGACAGCAGGCAGGTGCCTCTTTTCCACTTACGCTGGGATATCACTAGGCAAGGCGCCCTTCCTCAGCATCTGTGGCCTCTCTGTATGTGTTCACTCAGAGGAAACTCTTCATTCTACCCCTGAGACACATCACAAGTATGAGGGGCCTGAGAGAGAGCCTAGAGATGGAACGGGGGAGGCTTCTGGCTGTACTGCTTCCCCGTGGGGACAGAATAGCAGGTAGTCTCTCTGGAAGGTCTTTGCTTCTGTTGACTGACACGCGCAATACAGTAGGGGCGGACCCTGGCCAGGTGGAGCTTGTGGGCAGATGCAACCTCTCCGGCGACGAATAATTGCGCTGCTGCTTTGTATGGTGAAAACCTCCCCCCGCCAAGGGGGATGGGTACAGAACACTGACCCACACCCGCCAGGGGCCTTTCCTGGGACTAAAGATCCCAACGTGGTCTCAACGTCGTCACCCTCTCAACACACACCTTTCCTGCACACGTAATCCTGCCTTTCTCCGTCAGGGCCCTATCCTACCAGGAAAAAAAGCAAGCTGCTCAAAAAGGCCGATGCCAGGGAAATCGAGGAAACACTGCCAGTTTCCAAATTTTTGCTGTCTACACGTCCCCGCCTCCGGTGCAAGGCTGCCTATGTGGCCGGGCTCCGAAGGCAAGGCCGAAATCCTGGCAGCCTGGGCCCCAGCGGTGCAATGGTTGATGGACGTGGGGACACGGATGACCCGTTCGCCACATACACGAGGGATCCTTGGGCCCTTCACTGGCTCGCCATTCAGCTGCACGACGTCCACTACTGGCCCTGGCCTTTGCTTTGGCTGGTGCCCCATTAAACGTGTGCTCCGGAGCGATGTTTCTCCACCCATCACTAGCATTCTGCCACCAGGGGATATGTCAGTGTGGGAGTCACCATTTGTCACTGGCAGCAGTGTCACAAGTCACTAGACTTCCAGCTACCCGCTGACCTAGGCTGCCTTCTGCCCCAGGCAAGGTCCCGAATCCTTTATCCCAGATGCTGACACCTGGGCACTGGCGGACATTGATTTTTATCAACACAGAGGTCTGAGTGAGGGTCAGAGGGCCAGGTAGGTGAAGTGAAGGCCAGGTGGGCGGGGCTAAGGCTTCTTTGCCATCACCATAGAGACAGTCCCCCCACCGCAAGAGTGGGCGGAGCTTGGGATGGGCCTGGTGACAAGACTGAGCCAATGGCAGAGATCCGGCCCGCCAGGCAGATGACACAGGGCCCTCCATTGTGACCTATGACCCCTAGTGGCCACAGGATTTGAGCACACCCCGGGAAAGGCTACGCAGGCACAAGGGAGCCCCTGGTGCGGACTGCTTCAGGGCATTGGCAGAGCACGCCAGGTACCTCTTTCCCACTTTCCTCAGGATATCAGTAGGCAAGGCATCCCCACTCAGCATCTCTTGCCTCTCTCTGTCTCTCTCTGCTTGTGTTCCTTCTCTGAAATCTCTTCCTTCTCCCCCTTGTCACTTCACACCTTGGAGTGCCTGACAGAGGGCCTTCAGACGAAAGAACAAAGGGGGAAGGCCTCTGGCTCTACTGCTTGCCCATGGGGAGAGAAGTTCTGGTAGTCTATCTGGAAGGTCTAGAGAGCAGTGATTGATTGGGGAGCTACATCACGGGCGGACCTGGCCAGGTGAAGCTCGCTGACAAGTGGCAGCCTCTCCGGAGACTACTAATTCCGCTGATAACATTCTATGCAAATAACCGGCTGAGTGCCATGGGCAGAAAACATTGACACATACCTGCCAGAGGCCTATTCTGGGTCTGAAGAGTCCACCCTGGTCTCCAGCAACTCATCATCTCAGCACACACTTTGCCTGCACGCATGGAAACCGCCTCTCTCCAAGGATGTCTTCACCTGCTAGGAAACACACGATGTCACTCAGCCAAAGGAGAGCACAGGCAAAGTCAACTGAAGCCCCCATTTTCAAGATTTTGCCCTCTGCTGCTCCACAGCCTCCGGTGGCACACTGCATGTGCGTCACTTCTCGGTAGACAAGGACGAAATCCGGGCATCCAGGGCCCCAGCCGTCCACAGTCTACGGATGGCGGCATATGGATCACCTCTTTGCCTCGTACAGCAGGGAGGCCTGGGCCCTAGACTGGCTCCGCTAGAGCTCCACGACCTCAGCTATTTTCCCTGACCTTTGGCCCGTGCCCTCGTGAGTGTGTCATCTCTACTTCCACTTCTCTTCCCACCAAACTGAATCCGCCACCTGCAGATACCTGAGCGTGGACATCAACATCTATCACTGGCTGCCGAGTCACAGGTCACTAGGTGTCTAGGCTCAGGCTGACCTTGGCTGTCTTCTGCCCAGGCAAGGAGCCTAATCCTTCCAAGGAAATGAGGACACGTGCTCACTGGCCGACATCCTTTCTTTCATCTACACAGCGGTCTAGATGAGGGTAAAGAGGCCAGGGAGGCCAGGTGAGGGCTGAGTGTGGGGCCTAAGGCTGCTTTCCCAATCACCATGGTGACAGCCACCGGAAGGCTGGGCGGAACTTCTGACGGGGACGAGTCACAAACACTCAGCCAATAGGAGAGGTCCAGCCTAACCGGCCAGTTCCGCAGAGCCCTCCATTTTACCCATGGACAGACAACGGCCCCTTGCGTCTTTGGCCACAAAATCGAGGGCACCCAGGGAATAACTTCACAGTAGGCAACCCCGGATGTGAACACGTTCGACACACTGGGACAGCAGGCAGGTGCCTCTTTTCCACTTATGCTGGGATATCACTAGGCAAGGCGCCCTTCCTCAGCATCTGTGGCCTCTCTGTATGTGTTCACTCAGAGGAAACTCTTCATTCTACCCCTGAGACACATCACAAGTATGAGGGGCCTGAGAGAGAGCCTAGAGATGGAACGGGGGAGGCTTCTGGCTGTACTGCTTCCCCGTGGGGACAGAATAGCAGGTAGTCTCTCTGGAAGGTCTTAGCTTCTGTTGACTGACACGCACAATACAGTAGGGGCGGACCCTGGCCAGGTGGAGCTTGTGGGCAGATGCAACCTCTCCGGCGATGAATAATTGCGCTGCTGCTTTGTATGGTGAAAACCTCCCCCCGCCAAGGGGGATGGGTACAGAACACTGACCCACACCCGCCAGGGGCCTTTCCTGGGACTAAAGATCCCAACGTGGTCTCAACGTCGTCACCCTCTCAACACACACCTTTCCTGCACACGTAATCCTGCCTTTCTCCGTCAGGGCCCTATCCTACCAGGAAAAAAAGCAAGCTGCTCAAAAAGGCCGATGCCAGGGAAATCGAGGAAACACTGCCAGTTTCCAAATTTTTGCTGTCTACACGTCCCCGCCTCCGGTGCAAGGCTGCCTATGTGGCCGGGCTCCGAAGGCAAGGCCGAAATCCTGGCAGCCTGGGCCCCAGCGGTGCAAAGGTTGATGGACGTGGGGACACGGATGACCCGTTCGCCACATACAGGAGGGATCCTTGGGCCCTTCACTGGCTCGCCATTCAGCTCCACGACGTCCACTACTGGCCCTGGCCTTTGCTTTGGCTGGTGCCCCATTAAACGTGTGCTCCGGAGCGATGTTTCTCCACCCATCACTAGCATTCTGCCACCAGGGGATATGTCAGTGTGGGAGTCACCATTTGTCACTGGCAGCAGTGTCACAAGTCACTAGACTTCCAGCTACCCGCTGACCTAGGCTGCCTTCTGCCCCAGGCAAGGTCCCGAATCCTTTATCCCAGATGCTGACACCTGGGCACTGGCGGACATTGATTTTTATCAACACAGAGGTCTGAGTGAGGGTCAGAGGGCCAGGTAGGTGAAGTGAAGGCCAGGTGGGCGGGGCTAAGGCTTCTTTGCCATCACCATAGAGACAGTCCCCCCACCGCAAGAGTGGGCGGAGCTTGGGATGGGCCTGGTGACAAGACTGAGCCAATGGCAGAGATCCGGCCCGCCAGGCAGATGACACAGGGCCCTCCATTGTGACCTATGACCCCTAGTGGCCACAGGATTTGAGCACACCCCGGGAAAGGCTACGCAGGCACAAGGGAGCCCCTGGTGCGGACTGCTTCAGGGCATTGGCAGAGCACGCCAGGTACCTCTTTCCCACTTTCCTCAGGATATCAGTAGGCAAGGCATCCCCACTCAGCATCTCTTGCCTCTCTCTGTCTCTCTCTGCTTGTGTTCCTTCTCTGAAATCTCTTCCTTCTCCCCCTTGTCACTTCAAACCTTGGAGTGCCTGACAGAGGGCCTTCAGACGAAAGAACAAAGGGGGAAGGCCTCTGGCTCTACTGCTTGCCCATGGGGAGAGAAGTTCTGGTAGTCTATCTGGAAGGTCTAGAGAGCAGTGATTGATTGGGGAGCTACATCACGGGCGGACCTGGCCAGGTGAAGCTCGCTGACAAGTGGCAGCCTCTCCGGAGACTACTAATTCTGCTGATAACAGTCTATGCAAATAACCGGCTGAGTGCCATGGGCAGAAAACATTGACACATACCTGCCAGAGGCCTATTCTGGGTCTGAAGAGTCCACCCTGGTCTCCAGCAACTCATCATCTCAGCACACACTTTGCCTGCACGCATGGAAACCGCCTCTCTCCAAGGATGTCTTCACCTGCTAGGAAACACACGATGTCACTCAGCCAAAGGAGAGCACAGGCAAAGTCAACTGAAGCCCCCATTTTCAAGATTTTGCCCTCTGCTGCTCCACAGCCTCCGGTGGCACACTGCATGTGCGTCACTTCTCGGTAGACAAGGACGAAATCCGGGCATCCAGGGCCCCAGCCGTCCACAGTCTACGGATGGCGGCATATGGATCACCTCTTTGCCTCGTACAGCAGGGAGGCCTGGGCCCTAGACTGGCTCCGCTAGAGCTCCACGACCTCAGCTATTTTCCCTGACCTTTGGCCCGTGCCCTCGTGAGTGTGTCATCTCTACTTCCACTTCTCTTTCCACCACACTGAATCCGCCACCTGCGGATACCTGAGTGTGGACATCAACATCTATCACTGGCTGCAGTGTCACAGCTCACTAGGTGTCTAGGCTCAGGCTGACCTTGGCTGTCTTCTGCCCAGGCAAGGAGCCTAATCCTTCCAAGGATATGAGGACACGTGCTCAATGGCCGACATCCTTTCTTTCATCCACACAGTGGTCTAGATGAGGGTGAAGAGGCCAGGTAGGCCAGGTGAGGGCTGAGTGTGGGGCCTAAGGCTTCTTTCCCAATCACCATGGTGACAGCCACCGGAAGGCTGGGCGGAACTTCTGACTGGGACGATCACAAACACTGAGCCAATAGGAGAGGTCCAGCCTAACCGGCCAGTTCCGCAGAGCCCTCCATTTTACCCATGGACAGACAAAGGCCCCTTGCGTCTTTGGCCACAAATCGAGGGCACCCAGGGAATAACTTCACAGTAGGCAACCCCGGATGTGAACACGTTCGACACACTGGGACAGCAGGCAGGTGCCTCTTTTCCACTTACGCTGGGATATCACTAGGCAAGGCGCCCTTCCTCAGCATCTGTGGCCTCTCTGTATGTGTTCACTCAGAGGAAACTCTTCATTCTACCCCTGAGACACATCACAAGTATGAGGGGCCTGAGAGAGAGCCTAGAGATGGAACGGGGGAGGCTTCTGGCTGTACTGCTTCCCCGTGGGGACAGAATAGCAGGTAGTCTCTCTGGAAGGTCTTAGCTTCTGTTGACTGACACGCGCAATACAGTAGGGGCGGAACCTGGCCAGGTGGAGCTTGTGGGCAGATGCAACCTCTCCGGCGACGAATAATTGCACTGCTGCTTTGTATGGTGAAAACCTCCCCCCGCCAAGGGGGATGGGTACAGAACATTGACCCACACCCGCCAGGGGCCTTTCCTGGACTAAAGATCCCAACGTGGTCTCAACGTCGTCACCCTCTCAACACACACCTTTCCTGCACACGTAATCCTGCCTTTCTCCGTCAGGGCCCTATCCTACCAGGAAAAAGAGCAAGCTGCTCAAAAAGGCCGATGCCAGGGAAATCGAGGAAACACTGCCAGTTTCCAAATTTTTGCTGTCTACACATCCCCGCCTCCGGTGCAAGGCTGCCTATGTGGCCGGGCTCCGAAGGCAAGGCCGAAATCCTGGCAGCCTGGGCCCCAGCGGTGCAATGGTTGATGGACGTGGGGACACGGATGACCCGTTCGCCACATACACGAGGGATCCTTGGGCCCTTCACTGGCTCGCCATTCAGCTCCACGACGTCCACTACTGGCCCTGGCCTTTGCTTTGGCTGGTGCCCCATTAAACGTGTGCTCCGGAGCGATGTTTCTCCACCCATCACTAGCATTCTGCCACCAGGGGATATGTCAGTGTGGGAGTCACCATTTGTCACTGGCAGCAGTGTCACAAGCCACTAGACTTCCAGCTACCCGCTGACCTAGGCTGCCTTCTGCCCCAGGCAAGGTCCCGAATCCTTTATCCCAGATGCTGACACCTGGGCACTGGCGGACATTGATTTTTATCAACACAGAGGTCTGAGTGAGGGTCAGAGGGCCAGGTAGGTGAAGTGAAGGCCAGGTGGGCGGGGCTAAGGCTTCTTTGCCATCACCATAGAGACAGTCCCCCCACCGCAAGAGTGGGCGGAGATTGGGATGGGCCTGGTGACAAGACTGAGCCAATGGCAGAGATCCGGCCCGCCAGGCAGATGACACAGGGCCCTCCATTGTGACCTATGACCCCTAGTGGCCACAGGATTTGAGCACACCCCGGGAAAGGCTACGCAGGCACAAGGGAGCCCCTGGTGCGGACTGCTTCAGGGCATTGGCAGAGCACGCCAGGTACCTCTTTCCCACTTTCCTCAGGATATCAGTAGGCAAGGCATCCCCACTCAGCATCTCTTGCCTCTCTCTGTCTCTCTCTGCTTGTGTTCCTTCTCTGAAATCTCTTCCTTCTCCCCCTTGTCACTTCACACCTTGGAGTGCCTGACAGAGGGCCTTCAGACGAAAGAACAAAGGGGGAAGGCCTCTGGCTCTACTGCTTGCCCATGGGGAGAGAAGTTCTGGTAGTCTATCTGGAAGGTCTAGAGAGCAGTGATTGATTGGGGAGCTACATCACGGGCGGACCTGGCCAGGTGAAGCTCGCTGACAAGTGGCAGCCTCTCCGGAGACTACTAATTCCGCTGATAACATTCTATGCAAATAACCGGCTGAGTGCCATGGGCAGAAAACATTGACACATACCTGCCAGAGGCCTATTCTGGGTCTGAAGAGTCCACCCTGGTCTCCAGCAACTCATCATCTCAGCACACACTTTGCCTGCACGCATGGAAACCGCCTCTCTCCACGAATGTCTTCACCTGCTAGGAAGCACACGATGTCACTCAGCCAAAGGAGAGCACAGGCAAAGTCAACTGAAGCCCCCATTTTCAAGATTTTGCCCTCTGCTGCTCCACAGCCTCCGGTGGCACACTGCATGTGCGTCACTTCTCGGTAGACAAGGACGAAATCCGGGCATCCAGGGCCCCAGCCGTCCACAGTCTACGGATGGCGGCATATGGATCACCTCTTTGCCTCGTACAGCAGGGAGGCCTGGGCCCTAGACTGGCTCCGCTAGAGCTCCACGACCTCAGCTATTTTCCCTGACCTTTGGCCCGTGCCCTCGTGAGTGTGTCATCTCTACTTCCACTTCTCTTCCCACCACACTGAATCCGCCACCTGCGGATACCTCAGCGTGGACATCAACATCTATCACTGGCTGCAGTGTCACAGGTCACTAGGTGTCTAGGCTCAGGCTGACCTTGGCTGTCTTCTGCCCAGGCAAGGAGCCTAATCCTTCCAAGGAAATGAGGACACGTGCTCACTGGCCGACATCCTTTCTTTCATCCACACAGCGGTCTAGATGAGGGTAAAGAGGCCAGGGAGGCCAGGTGAGGGCTGAGTGTGGGGCCTAAGGCTTCTTTCCCAATCACCATGGTGACAGCCACCGGAAGGCTGGGCGGAACTTCTGACTGGGACGAGTCACAAACACTGAGCCAATAGGAGAGCTCCAGCCTAACCGGCCAGTTCCGCAGAGCCCTCCATTTTACCCATGGACAGACAACGGCCCCTTGCGTCTTTGGCCACAAAATCGAGGGCACCCAGGGAATAACTTCACAGTAGGCAACCCCGGATGTGAACACGTTCGACACACTGGGACAGCAGGCAGGTACCTCTTTTCCACTTGTGCTGGGATATCACTAGGCAAGGCGCCCTTCCTCAGCATCTGTGGCCTCTCTGTATGTGTTCACTCAGAGGAAACTCTTCATTCTACCCCTGAGACACATCACAAGTATGAGGGGCCTGAGAGAGAGCCTAGAGATGGAACGGGGGAGGCTTCTGGCTGTACTGCTTCCCCGTGGGGACAGAATAGCAGGTAGTCTCTCTGGAAGGTCTTAGCTTCTGTTGACTGACACGCGCAATACAGTAGGGGCGGACCCTGGCCAGGTGGAGCTTGTGGGCAGATGCAACCTCTCCGGCGACGAATAATTGCGCTGCTGCTTTGTATGGTGAAAACCTCCCCCCGCCAAGGGGGATGGGTACAGAACATTGACCCACACCCGCCAGGGGCCTTTCCTGGACTAAAGATCCCAACGTGGTCTCAACGTCGTCACCCTCTCAACACACACCTTTCCTGCACACGTAATCCTGCCTTTCTCCGTCAGGGCCCTATCCTACCAGGAAAAAAAGCAAGCTGCTCAAAAAGGCCGATGCCAGGGAAATCGAGGAAACACTGCCAGTTTCCAAATTTTTGCTGTCTACACGTCCCCGCCTCCGGTGCAAGGCTGCCTATGTGGCCGGGCTCCGAAGGCAAGGCCGAAATCCTGGCAGCCTGGGCCCCAGCAGTGCAATGGTTGATGGACGTGGGGACACGGATGACCCGTTCGCCACATACACGAGGGATCCTTGGGCCCTTCACTGGCTCGCCATTCAGCTCCACGACGTCCACTACTGGCCCTGGCCTTTGCTTTGGCTGGTGCCCCATTAAACGTGTGCTCCGGAGCGATGTTTCTCCACCCATCACTAGCATTCTGCCACCAGGGGATATGTCAGTGTGGGAGTCACCATTTGTCACTGGCAGCAGTGTCACAAGCCACTAGACTTCCAGCTACCCGCTGACCTAGGCTGCCTTCTGCCCCAGGCAAGGTCCCGAATCCTTTATCCCAGATGCTGACACCTGGGCACTGGCGGACATTGATTTTTATCAACACAGAGGTCTGAGTGAGGGTCAGAGGGCCAGGTAGGTGAAGTGAAGGCCAGGTGGGCGGGGCTAAGGCTTCTTTGCCATCACCATAGAGACAGTCCCCCCACCGCAAGAGTGGGCGGAGCTTGGGATGGGCCTGGTGACAAGACTGAGCCAATGGCAGAGATCCGGCCCGCCAGGCAGATGACACAGGGCCCTCCATTGTGACCTATGACCCCTAGTGGCCACAGGATTTGAGCACACCCCGGGAAAGGCTACGCAGGCACAAGGGAGCCCCTGGTGCGGACTGCTTCAGGGCATTGGCAGAGCACGCCAGGTACCTCTTTCCCACTTTCCTCAGGATATCAGTAGGCAAGGCATCCCCACTCAGCATCTCTTGCCTCTCTCTGTCTCTCTCTGCTTGTGTTCCTTCTCTGAAATCTCTTCCTTCTCCCCCTTGTCACTTCACACCTTGGAGTGCCTGACAGAGGGCCTTCAGACGAAAGAACAAAGGGGGAAGGCCTCTGGCTCTACTGCTTGCCCATGGGGAGAGAAGTTCTGGTAGTCTATCTGGAAGGTCTAGAGAGCAGTGATTGATTGGGGAGCTACATCAGGGGCGGACCTGGCCAGGTGAAGCTCGCTGACAAGTGGCAGCCTCTCCGGAGACTACTAATTCCGCTGATAACATTCTATGCAAATAACCGGCTGAGTGCCATGGGCAGAAAACATTGACACATACCTGCCAGAGGCCTATTCTGGGTCTGAAGAGTCCACCCTGGTCTCCAGCAACTCATCATCTCAGCACACACTTTGCCTGCACGCGTGGAAACCGCCTCTCTCCACGAATGTCTTCACCTGCTAGGAAGCACACGATGTCACTCAGCCAAAGGAGAGCACAGGCAAAGTCAACTGAAGCCCCCATTTTCAAGATTTTGCCCTCTGCTGCTCCACAGCCTCCGGTGGCACACTGCATGTGCGTCACTTCTCGGTAGACAAGGACGAAATCCGGGCATCCAGGGCCCCAGCCGTCCACAGTCTACGGATGGCGGCATATGGATCACCTCTTTGCCTCGTACAGCAGGGAGGCCTGGGCCCTAGACTGGCTCCGCTAGAGCTCCACGACCTCAGCTATTTTCCCTGACCTTTGGCCCGTGCCCTCGTGAGTGTGTCATCTCTACTTCCACTTCTCTTCCCACCACACTGAATCCGCCACCTGCAGATACCTGAGCGTGGACATCAACATCTATCACTGGCTGCCGAGTCACAGGTCACTAGGTGTCTAGGCTCAGGCTGACCTTGGCTGTCTTCTGCCCAGGCAAGGAGCCTAATCCTTCCAAGGAAATGAGGACACGTGCTCACTGGCCGACATCCTTTCTTTCATCCACACAGCGGTCTAGATGAGGGTAAAGAGGCCAGGGAGGCCAGGTGAGGGCTGAGTGTGGGGCCTAAGGCTGCTTTCCCAATCACCATGGTGACAGCCACCGGAAGGCTGGGCGGAACTTCTGACGGGGACGAGTCACAAACACTCAGCCAATAGGAGAGGTCCAGCCTAACCGGCCAGTTCCGCAGAGCCCTCCATTTTACCCATGGACAGACAACGGCCCCTTGCGTCTTTGGCCACAAAATCGAGGGCACCCAGGGAATAACTTCACAGTAGGCAACCCCGGATGTGAACACGTTCGACACACTGGGACAGCAGGCAGGTGCCTCTTTTCCACTTATGCTGGGATATCACTAGGCAAGGCGCCCTTCCTCAGCATCTGTGGCCTCTCTGTATGTGTTCACTCAGAGGAAACTCTTCATTCTACCCCTGAGACACATCACAAGTATGAGGGGCCTGAGAGAGAGCCTAGAGATGGAACGGGGGAGGCTTCTGGCTGTACTGCTTCCCCGTGGGGACAGAATAGCAGGTAGTCTCTCTGGAAGGTCTTAGCTTCTGTTGACTGACACGCACAATACAGTAGGGGCGGACCCTGGCCAGGTGGAGCTTGTGGGCAGATGCAACCTCTCCGGCGATGAATAATTGCGCTGCTGCTTTGTATGGTGAAAACCTCCACCCGCCAAGGGGGATGGGTACAGAACACTGACCCACACCCGCCAGGGGCCTTTCCTGGGACTAAAGATCCCAACGTGGTCTCAACGTCGTCACCCTCTCAACACACACCTTTCCTGCACACGTAATCCTGCCTTTCTCCGTCAGGGCCCTATCCTACCAGGAAAAAAAGCAAGCTGCTCAAAAAGGCCGATGCCAGGGAAATCGAGGAAACACT
This sequence comes from Elephas maximus indicus, assembly GCF_024166365.1. Taxonomy (NCBI): domain Eukaryota; kingdom Metazoa; phylum Chordata; class Mammalia; order Proboscidea; family Elephantidae; genus Elephas; species Elephas maximus. Next base: position 48,602,528 of record NC_064844.1, read on the forward strand.
GCCAGTTTCCAAATTTTTGCTGTCTACACGTCCCCGCCTCCGGTGCAAGGCTGCCTATGTGGCCGGGCTCCGAAGGCAAGGCCGAAATCCTGGCAGCCTGGGCCCCAGCGGTGCAAAGGTTGATGGACGTGGGGACACGGATGACCCGTTCGCCACATACAGGAGGGATCCTTGGGCCCTTCACTGGCTCGCCATTCAGCTCCACGACGTCCACTACTGGCCCTGGCCTTTGCTTTGGCTGGTGCCCCATTAAACGTGTGCTCCGGAGCGATGTTTCTCCACCCATCACTAGCATTCTGCCACCAGGGGATATGTCAGTGTGGGAGTCACCATTTGTCACTGGCAGCAGTGTCACAAGTCACTAGACTTCCAGCTACCCGCTGACCTAGGCTGCCTTCTGCCCCAGGCAAGGTCCCGAATCCTTTATCCCAGATGCTGACACCTGGGCACTGGCGGACATTGATTTTTATCAACACAGAGGTCTGAGTGAGGGTCAGAGGGCCAGGTAGGTGAAGTGAAGGCCAGGTGGGCGGGGCTAAGGCTTCTTTGCCATCACCATAGAGACAGTCCCCCCACCGCAAGAGTGGGCGGAGCTTGGGATGGGCCTGGTGACAAGACTGAGCCAATGGCAGAGATCCGGCCCGCCAGGCAGATGACACAGGGCCCTCCATTGTGACCTATGACCCCTAGTGGCCACAGGATTTGAGCACACCCCGGGAAAGGCTACGCAGGCACAAGGGAGCCCCTGGTGCGGACTGCTTCAGGGCATTGGCAGAGCACGCCAGGTACCTCTTTCCCACTTTCCTCAGGATATCAGTAGGCAAGGCATCCCCACTCAGCATCTCTTGCCTCTCTCTGTCTCTCTCTGCTTGTGTTCCTTCTCTGAAATCTCTTCCTTCTCCCCCTTGTCACTTCACACCTTGGAGTGCCTGACAGAGGGCCTTCAGACGAAAGAACAAAGGGGGAAGGCCTCTGGCTCTACTGCTTGCCCATGGGGAGAGAAGTTCTGGTAGTCTATCTGGAAGGTCTAGAGAGCAGTGATTGATTGGGGAGCTACATCACGGGCGGACCTGGCCAGGTGAAGCTCGCTGACAAGTGGCAGCCTCTCCGGAGACTACTAATTCCGCTGATAACATTCTATGCAAATAACCGGCTGAGTGCCATGGGCAGAAAACATTGACACATACCTGCCAGAGGCCTATTCTGGGTCTGAAGAGTCCACCCTGGTCTCCAGCAACTCATCATCTCAGCACACACTTTGCCTGCACGCATGGAAACCGCCTCTCTCCACGAATGTCTTCACCTGCTAGGAAGCACACGATGTCACTCAGCCAAAGGAGAGCACAGGCAAAGTCAACTGAAGCCCCCATTTTCAAGATTTTGCCCTCTGCTGCTCCACAGCCTCCGGTGGCACACTGCATGTGCGTCACTTCTCGGTAGACAAGGACGAAATCCGGGCATCCAGGGCCCCAGCCGTCCACAGTCTACGGATGGCGGCATATGGATCACCTCTTTGCCTCGTACAGCAGGGAGGCCTGGGCCCTAGACTGGCTCCGCTAGAGCTCCACGACCTCAGCTATTTTCCCTGACCTTTGGCCCGTGCCCTCGTGAGTGTGTCATCTCTACTTCCACTTCTCTTCCCACCACACTGAATCCGCCACCTGCGGATACCTCAGCGTGGACATCAACATCTATCACTGGCTGCAGTGTCACAGGTCACTAGGTGTCTAGGCTCAGGCTGACCTTGGCTGTCTTCTGCCCAGGCAAGGAGCCTAATCCTTCCAAGGAAATGAGGACACGTGCTCACTGGCCGACATCCTTTCTTTCATCCACACAGCGGTCTAGATGAGGGTAAAGAGGCCAGGGAGGCCAGGTGAGGGCTGAGTGTGGGGCCTAAGGCTTCTTTCCCAATCACCATGGTGACAGCCACCGGAAGGCTGGGCGGAACTTCTGACTGGGACGAGTCACAAACACTGAGCCAATAGGAGAGCTCCAGCCTAACCGGCCAGTTCCGCAGAGCCCTCCATTTTACCCATGGACAGACAACGGCCCCTTGCGTCTTTGGCCACAAAATCGAGGGCACCCAGGGAATAACTTCACAGTAGGCAACCCCGGATGTGAACACGTTCGACACACTGGGACAGCAGGCAGGTACCTCTTTTCCACTTGTGCTGGGATATCACTAGGCAAGGCGCCCTTCCTCAGCATCTGTGGCCTCTCTGTATGTGTTCACTCAGAGGAAACTCTTCATTCTACCCCTGAGACACATCACAAGTATGAGGGGCCTGAGAGAGAGCCTAGACATGGAACGGGGGAGGCTTCTGGCTGTACTGCTTCCCCGTGGGGACAGAATAGCAGGTAGTCTCTCTGGAAGGTCTTAGCTTCTGTTGACTGACACGCGCAATACAGTAGGGGCGGACCCTGGCCAGGTGGAGCTTGTGGGCAGATGCAACCTCTCCGGCGACGAATAATTGCGCTGCTGCTTTGTATGGTGAAAACCTCCCCCCGCCAAGGGGGATGGGTACAGAACATTGACCCACACCCGCCAGGGGCCTTTCCTGGACTAAAGATCCCAACGTGGTCTCAACGTCGTCACCCTCTCAACACACACCTTTCCTGCACACGTAATCCTGCCTTTCTCCGTCAGGGCCCTATCCTACCAGGAAAAAAAGCAAGCTGCTCAAAAAGGCCGATGCCAGGGAAATCGAGGAAACACTGCCAGTTTCCAAATTTTTGCTGTCTACACGTCCCCGCCTCCGGTGCAAGGCTGCCTATGTGGCCGGGCTCCGAAGGCAAGGCCGAAATCCTGGCAGCCTGGGCCCCAGCGGTGCAAAGGTTGATGGACGTGGGGACACGGATGACCCGTTCGCCACATACAGGAGGGATCCTTGGGCCCTTCACTGGCTCGCCATTCAGCTCCACGACGTCCACTACTGGCCCTGGCCTTTGCTTTGGCTGGTGCCCCTTTAAACGTGTGCTCCGGAGCGATGTTTCTCCACCCATCACTAGCATTCTGCCACCAGGGGATATGTCAGTGTGGGAGTCACCATTTGTCACTGGCAGCAGTGTCACAAGTCACTAGACTTCCAGCTACCCGCTGACCTAGGCTGCCTTCTGCCCCAGGCAAGGTCCCGAATCCTTTATCCCAGATGCTGACACCTGGGCACTGGCGGACATTGATTTTTATCAACACAGAGGTCTGAGTGAGGGTCAGAGGGCCAGGTAGGTGAAGTGAAGGCCAGGTGGGCGGGGCTAAGGCTTCTTTGCCATCACCATAGAGACAGTCCCCCCACCGCAAGAGTGGGCGGAGCTTGGGATGGGCCTGGTGACAAGACTGAGCCAATGGCAGAGATCCGGCCCGCCAGGCAGATGACACAGGGCCCTCCATT